>NC_062227.1:2121654-2303354 GCF_902686445.1 Sciurus carolinensis
CATGTCGCATCTTGCCAAGGTCACGTGGTCCTGACTCTTCTCACATCCTGCAGATTCCTGGGTTTACAGACCTCTCCTTGTAGATCTGCACTGCCCAAAGCCACACCATTGTTGCAGGTGGCCCTGGAGAGCATTTGAAATAGAGCTGATCTGATGTGACACATGACATAGAGGTAAGTTACCCTCGTGGGTTTCCAAGACGTAGAGTTTTGGGGGTTTTTTTTTGTTGTTGTTGTTGTTGTTTTAATGACAAATATCTCATTTCATCCTTTTGAATGACCATTGGGGTGACATGGATTAAATAGAATATATTTAAATAAATGTCACCACTTCTTTTAATTTTCCAATGTGGCTACTAGGAAACTCAGACTCACACATGCGGTTACCTGGTGCTGCTGTGGACAGGCCTGCTGGCACTTCAGGTGTGGAGGACCACCATGGCCTCCCTGCTCCTCACACCTTCTCCCCTGAGCCTAGTCCATCTTCTTTCCCACCCATTGACCCATCGGTAATGGATTCGAGGCATCTCCCGGCCTGCTGTGGCAGAAAGCCTGTCTGTGGTGTCCCCTGGCCTTGGGGCTGGCTGCTTCTCACTTCACCTCTGCAGATCCTCCTGAGTGTGGGTCTAGGAAAGAACCTCAGAAGCAGGAGCACAGACTTGGAGTGGGAATTTAATGCGGCTCCCTCTGCTACTGTATTCTGATCTTCTGGGTGAGCCTGCAGAGGCTTCCCTCTCTCAACAGCTTCTCCATTCTGATGCTGATCAGTGGCGCGCAACTTAGGAATGAAACAGAAAATGCAGCCACAATGAGTTGTCTTCTAAATTCAACACAGACAGCCATACTCGTGGCCTCGTCTCAAAAGCCACTTGGGGGTCAGATTCATGACAACATCTGTAGCCACCAGGTACTCAGACTAAAAAGTCAGAGTCTGAGTCTCAGAGACCCAAGTTTTGATCAGTCCAAGAATAGAAAGCCCATGACTCTCATAAATACGCTCTTCTGTTCTCTTTTTCTCTCCCTGTATTTATTTGGACTGGTTGCTCAGTTTTTGTTGCCTGGTTTTCAACGCACACAAAAGTCTTCCTAACATTTATTGCAGAATACAGTTCCGGGGATCCCACCATAAAGCAGAATCTCAAACTATCTCTTACTCACTGGCGTCAGATAGCTAGGTAAGAAAAACGTATTTGTCAGAGGAAGTCTAAGGACACATCCGCCATCCAGCTTCCCTGAGAACTCACTCACACACATTTGAAGCAAGTCAGAGCCTCGAAAGTCTAAAGGCATGCATGATTGTTTCGACTTAGGTTTCCATGAGCAAAACCCTCAGGAGGTGCATTTTTATAGCATGTCCCTGGCATTTGTAATGTAGCATTTTGAGGGGGAAAACCATGAAATGAATGACTACATTGTTATGAAAATGTCCAGGTTCTGCTTTGCAAGCTATATGTTCTCAGCATACATGTAGATCTCAAGTGAAGAATATTTTTTAATTTTAACTTGAAGAAAAGCTCATAATAATCTTCACCTTCCCTTCAAATCAGAAATACTATGGAACTATGTTTCGGTATTGAGTAGTTAAACCTTCCCCAAAGAGAAAGCCCTAGGTCCAAAAGACAGATCTGCCAAATTTATAAGAAAGAATTATTAGCATCCAAATGAAACCTTTCCAATAACAAAGGCGAGACACTGTAACTCGCTCCTGATCGAAGTGCAGTTACCCCAGAGCAGGACTGGACAAAGAAAAGTAACACAGGTCAACTGCACTCCAGAAAAGAGATGCAAACATCCAATATTAGTAAAATAAATCCATCATGGACGAAAGGACTAACCCTGGAGTTCAAACCACACTGACGTTAGAACAGCCATCACGGTAACTCCTCCAAGCATGGAGCATTGAAGCAGAGAACCGGCTGACGCAGTGGATCTGAGGAGGCAGGTAAAATTCAAAGAATTCAAGTTACGCATGTAATTTTTAAAATTAAGCTCTTATGTAAAGGTTAATTGGGGTCCAGCTATAAGGGGTAAGGGGGGAGCTAATAAACAGGCAAGCACACAGTATGGCGAAGAGCAAGAAGTGGCTTCCGTGGGAAAGCCAGTCCAGTGTATTATCTATTCCAGGGTCATATCAAGTTACCCGGGTTACACAGTACAGTTAGCTTTGTGCATGTGCAGATCACATAACTTGCTTGCTTCTCAGAGTCCACGACTACCAAAGGTTATTATAACAAGATAATGTCTCAGGCCTCAAAGACAGAGGAGTTGCAGAGCATCTCCAAGCCACTCAAACACAGCTCCTTTTGTCCCAAGGAGTGTGCTCGACTCAAAGGACTTCGCTCCTCTGTCTTGACGGACCTGAAATCCCTACACTCTTACAACGTGAAAAATAGAGAAAACTTGGTTGAATGATAAGAAGAAGATACCAACATTCTCAGTGTCGAAACAGCAAAAAATGATTATTTACAGTCTCAAAGAAGACAAGGACACCCGCTTTCTGTGCTGCTTGTCGATGTTTTACTGGTGGTCCCAGGCAATTAGACAGAACGGGAAAAATAATGAGTGTGAATATTAGAAAGTTAACGACAAACTCATGTGTTTGTTAAATTATTAATTCATGTCCACATGGAAAATCCAGTATGGTCAACTGAAATGTCCTTGGAAACTAATAGTAGTTTAGAACAATTGCTAAATACAAGACAAATATGTAGAAGATGACAGCTTTCTGTATACCCTCAGGAACTGGACTGAGATGTGGCTTAAATTTATTCTAAAATTCCGTGGGAAGGATGCACGCATGCAAACTCAAAAACCACCAGAAAGCAGTGAGGACCCACTGGAATTGGAACAGTATACTCCACGGTAATTGCATGTCTGGATTTTTGTTTTGTATTTTTCATTTAAAAGGGGAGGCAGGCCCATAGGATAAAGGAGAATTCTGAGAAAGACATATTTACCTGTGACAATTTGGAATGTGATAAAAGTGGTATTTCGAACCAGGGGGAAGAAATAAGACAGTGTGGGGAAATGAGCTCTCTCTCTCTCTCTCTCTCAAAAAACTAAATTCCTACCTCCTTACCTTCTTCAAAAATGATTCTACACAGAACAAAATGGTAAATATGATGATTTTATATCACATAGGTAAATTTACTTACCTAAGCAACACCAAAAATTATTTTAAAACTAAGAGTTTTGACTAACTCGTATTTTTATACAGTGTGTAAAAAATCTGTCAAAAATGTGAAGACACGTCACGGGCTGTCAGAAATTGTGTTAAACATATATAACGAATGAAGGCTTATAATGAATAAAGAGGTCCTAAGATCAATTAGAATAAGACAAATCACCCATTAGAAAATCTATAGGCCTTGCAGGGAAACCCCACATGCTAAAAGATCACCCCTAAAATATGAAAGACGGCCAACATAGTTACAGAAACACAGATGAAAACCCGCCAGCCACACAGACATTTCCAAAAATTGAGACCCTCCTCTCACAAGGTGGTAGAGAGAAACAGGCACCCTTATCTGTTCATAGGAACGCCGATTGTGGAGCCTATTGGAAAGAAGAGGAAATTTGAAAGAATCTGTCAAACATTTAAATACACATTCTGTCTCTTAGCAGCAATAATCCAATTCCTACCATCTAAACATCAAAAAAATCACATGTGCACAAGTCTGTGAAATGTTAAAGATAAGACTTGTTAACACAATAAACCTGATGAAAAAAATGAGCAGAGTCACAAATCTCTCTGTAAATGATCTACAAATTTAATAAATTCCTCCCTGCATTGGTCAATATAAAAGGGAGGAACATGAATCACCATGACCAACGAAAAGGTGTGTCTTCTCTGGCTGTTGCTCGCACTAACGAGAACGCTCTCCATGCCAAGGATTCTGGGGCAACTTGCCGAAACTGACAGAAGATCAAAAAGGAAGTCTGAACATCCTTGTAAGCACTAAGTTAATTTGTTATCAAAAACCTTCCGACAAAAAACTCAAGCCCCACCTAGTTTAATCGGTGAATTCTATCAGACTTTCAAGAGTCACTCGAGATGAACTTTTTTAAAAACAAGGAAGGAACCCTGGGCAGTGTATTTATTATGCTGACACACTCCACAGAAAAGGAAAATTACAGGCTAATGTTTCTCATGATCACAGACACAAAGTTCTTAGCAAAATATTAGCAAATCAACTTCAGCAAATCATAAAAAGGCAAATAGCTCACCAAGTAGGTATTTTGCCCAGGAAAGCAAGTTCAGTTTAACTCTAAAAGTAATCAGTGCAATTCACACTGTTATGAAGGAGGGAAACTGTGATATTTTCTAATTTTCTGATAGATTCAGAAAAGATGTTTGCCAAAATCTAACACTGATCTATGATATTCATCTGAGTGGGGACAAAAGGGACTTGTTGAGTGGATGAATGGCATCTAAAACATGAACAGCTGACATGCTAGTAAGAGGTAACATGTAAGCTCGGTTCCCAGAAGGTGGAAGAGGGTCCAGTGTCCACTCTTCATCCAGTCAATGTTGTCCAGAATTTCCTACCCACTGTGAAAAGACAAGAGAATTTAAAAAGCATAAAATCAGAAGAAAAAAAAAAGTAAGATTGTTTTTGTTTAGGATTGCCAGGATTGTTTACATAGAAAATCCTGAGAAATCGACAAAACAATTAACACACAAATTAAGTAAAGCCTCAGGAAACAAGGTTGATGTACAAAAATAATTATATTTTCCATGACAACAGTAAATAATTTAAATACAGATATCCAGAAGATATAAAGAGGAATGGATTTAACATCTCTAAGGGAAATTTTAGAGAACCTAAGTAAATGGAGAACTATTTCATGTTTAAGATTTTAAAAAATCAGTATTATTAAAACACATACTCTTCCCGGATTGATCTGTAAGTCAAACACAATGTTAAAACTCCAGCAGGCTGTCATAACTTTTGGAGGACAGAACTTGAGGGCGTGGACTGCCTGAATTCACCAGGTCCCATAAAGTGACCATAATAAAAATAGGTAGATGCCCCAATCGATACAACAGAACTAAGAATCCAAAACTAGTGCCATGGGCATGTGATGGATTACTTTCAACAAAAGTGCCGAGGTAATTCAGAGGAAAAGTGGATTTTTTGCGTTGGAAAGACTGGACGTACCAATGGTGGAAAATGGATATCAAAGCTTAGCTCAGGTGACACACGTGGTAATGAGGGTTCTCCAGAGGAGCAGAAAACTTGGCTCATGGATTGCCGGGACTGGAGAGTCTGAAACCTACCCAGCAGCCCAGTCAGCTGGAACCAGGAGGAAGTGCTGCCGCAGCTGGAACCCCAGGCACCTTCTGGTGGAATCTCCTTTGTCGTGGGAGGTCAGGCCTTTCCTTAAGACCTTCAACTCTTCGATGGAGGCCTACCCATCTTATGGAAGATGCTTTGTGCTTTTGTCCGTTTTCTGTCACTATGACAAAAAATCTGAAATAATCAGCTTACAAAGAGAAAAGGTTTATTTGGGCTCACAGTTTGGGAGGTTCCAGTCCATGATCCACTAACCCCATTGCTTTGGGCCTGTGGCAAAGCACCATATCTTGGGGCTGGTGTGTGGTGGTACAAATCCACTAACATCATGAGCCACGGAGTGAAAGGGAGTAAAGAGGGCATGCCCCAGTGGTCTGAGGACCTCCCATAGCCCCACCTCTTAAAGGCCCCACCACCTCAGCACCCTGAGGACCCAGCCCACCACACGGGCCTGTGGGGGACAGTCAAGATTCAAACTGTAGTGGGGTGGGGGGCTGCCTGGTTCAAAGTCAGTGGACTTAAATGGCGATCTAACCTAGAAACGACCGTGCAGAACATCCAGCCTGACCTCTGACCGGTGTCCAGGTACCACCACCCAGCCAGGTCAACACGGAGAAGCATCGACCACACTCGTACTCAGCACACGTGGGTCACAAACCTAAACCCGAAAATGGACGTCATAAACATTCTGAAGGAAACTCTGGAGAAAATCTTTGACCTTGGGGTTGACAGAAATCAAAGCACAAACCACAAAAGAAATAGACAAGCCCCTGGACTTATCACCACCAAGGCTTCTGGTCCTCAAAGCCGACTGACGTGAAAACTGCAAGGCGAGCCACAGAGAGAAGACCGGTGCCATGCACCTCGGGCGTGCGCCACG
Source organism: Sciurus carolinensis (assembly GCF_902686445.1). Classification (NCBI taxonomy): domain Eukaryota; kingdom Metazoa; phylum Chordata; class Mammalia; order Rodentia; family Sciuridae; genus Sciurus; species Sciurus carolinensis. The sequence goes on from NC_062227.1 coordinate 2,127,831, forward strand.
TCCAGAGCACAGAGGCGCCCTGTCATCCAGTGGAGGTGGTCAGCTCAGCTGGGAAGGAGGGACGAACCAGAGGACACTGAGCCCAGACCGAAGGGGACGACCAGGAGCGTGAGGAGTCGTCCTGGCTCCCAGTGCAGCAAGGAGAGAAAGTCCAGTCCACGAGGGAGGATCACTGCGAACCTCGGGGAACAGTCAGTGTTCAAAAGGGAAAGAGAGAGAAACGCAGCCTGGGCCTGAGCACAGCCTGCCACCCGCAGGCCCGCCACACACTCGCTCACCGAGCCTGGAAGTGAGTGCCCCAGGAAAGCCCCGAGGCCAGCGTCCAGGGCAGCTTCCTCTGCGGTGGCCGCTCAGGTGCCTGCTGTCAGGAGGGCGACCAGCCGGCTACATTAGCCACCCCTGCAGGAGGGACGGCTCCCTCGGCCACTGCAGGCCCAGTCTGCAAGCTGCCTCAGGGGCTCCGTGGCCTCGCCCGGGGCCCCTCCTTCCCCGCCGCAGGTCACAGCCCGTGACCGTCCACCCTGGCAGGGTGGACACCATTAAGTGCCAGGTCCTCCTCTTGGCATTGCATCCGGACCCCACATCTCCTGAGAGCCGCAGACGCCAGGGACATGGGGCCCTCATGTCACAGAGCACACGAGGTCACACACAGTCGGCCTTTGTTCTGTGCAGGGCGGCTGCGGAGTCACACCTGGTTCTGCCTGGCCCCGGGGCCGCCCGCCTTCACCCTTACCCAGGTTGTGTCTAGAAGGAACACAGAGCTTCTCTTAGAGCGAAATGGAGGAACTCAATATCCAATTTTACCCCGTATGGTCTGAAGGCTCTAGCCCTGCCACACACACACACACACACATACCTCAGGCACCTGGAAACACACACACACACACCTCAGGCACCTGACAACACACATTTGCACATACACACCCCTTGGGCACCTGGCAACACACACACATACACACACACACACATACACACCACTTGGGCACCTGTCAACAAACACAGACACACACACATACACACACACACACACACACACCCCTCGGGCACCTGTCAACACACACACAGACACACACACACACCTTGGGCTCCCTGCAATCATGTTTAAATCCCCTGGAAACAGTTTTTTTTTTTTTTTTTTTTTTATTGTAAGCAAATGGGATACATGTTGTTTCTGTCTGTACATGGAGTCAAGGCATACCATTTGTGTAATCATAAATTTACATAGGGTAATGTTGTTTGATTCATTCTGTTATTTTTTCCCTTTCCCCCCTCCCCTCCCACTCCTCTTTTCCCTCTATACAGTCCTTCCTTCCTCCATTCTTGCCCCCCTCCCTAACCCTAACTCTAACCCTCACACTAACCCCTCCCACCCCCCATTATGTGTCATCATCGCTAATATCGCTAATAAGTGGAAACAGTTTTCTGAAAGGACCGATTTCATGGAGTCACTGCTTCCGTCCCAGGACTAGGTGACCGAAGGGCCGGTTAGAGCTGAAGCAGGGGACCTGGGGCAGCGGGAGGGAGTCGGAGCTGCCAGCGCACAGGCTCTGCCCGCTGCTCCCACCCTGCTGTCCCGAGCTTTCATGCCCTCCTCTGTCTGAGCAGGAGTAAGCCAGGCCACTTTCTGATCTGAGGAGCAGAGGTAAGAGACTCCTTCCTCCTGGCTCCTGGAAGGCGTGGGGTGTGGTTCTAGAGTCTGTGAAGGTCCACAGACCAGAAAGCAACGGAGACTCTACTGGCGGACTCATCCCAGGCCGTGGAGAGGGGCGGGGAAGGGGCTGGGGACAGGGGGAAGGGCCACAAGCAAGCCGGAGGAGCCCCTGAACCTCACAGGAGCCCCTGCCGACCGCTAGAATTCACAGGGGCTCCTGGAGGGACGTCCCGTCCCAGGGCGCCGCCCACCAGGACAGGGAAGACAGAGCCAGGGGCGGGTCAGACGCGGCCGGTGCCCTGCAGACCCCCTGGCCTCCGATTTCCTGGAGAGCTGCAGATGCGGTGCGCACCCCGGGAGCAGGAGGGGAGACGAGAGCCTGTGCAGGTCCCAAAACCCCCTGCCTCAGACCGGGCGCTGAGTTTTTTAATTGCTATTATATGGAGAAAAACTAATCTGATTTGGGAAAGACTGCCTTGATCCCCAGTGGAGGCGGTGGTCTGCCACGAGGGGAAAAGACCAAAGCCACCGGCTGGCCAAGGCCGCGAGGTGCCCAGGAGAGGAGTTCAGAAGTCGGGACCCGCCCTGGACGGGGCGGACTCCAACACCGAGGCCCCGCCCCAGGAAAGGGGCCAAGGCGGCGCTCCAGCTTCAGGAAGGGGCGTGCGTGGGCCGAGATGCCTGTTGCCCGGCAGGGCTGCTCTGGGGGCTCCGGCACTGTGGGCGGGGAGGCCGCGCGCACCCGCTGGATCTCACGGCGGCCGCGCGCATGCTCTGCGTGTGTCGGGAGCCATCCCTCCAGTCACCTCCCTATCCCAGTGGGTGCCCAGTGCAAGATGGATGCTCCCAGGCGGTTTCCAGGTGCTTGGCGGGGAGTCTAAGCCAGCCGTGGGGTGGAGGGAGCAGCCGTCCCTGCTGGCCTGGCCGGCAGACCCCCCTGGACTCACCAGATTCTGGACCAGCAGCAGCAGCAGCTTCCCCTGGCAGATGCCACAAGTGCGACTCCGCGGGCTTCATCCCAGAGCTGTGGAGCGGGCTCTGCAGCCCAGGCTTGGGGACTGCTGCGCCCTGTGTCCCTCTGCTCAGCACATGGGCTTCTGTCCACTCTGCAGAATGGAGGAATTCTTTCTGCTACCAAACAATGCCACCGCATCCTCCCTTCTTGGACACCGAGGTCAGGCAGCAGGAATGCCCTAAGATCAGCAGGACTTAGAGCGGCCAGGAGCAGTACAGAGGACCCTGCAGGGCCCCGTGGTCCTGTCACAGTTAGGAAGCCCTCACCCAACCCCACCTTATTGAATTCCCGCGCTGAGTTTCTTTCCTAGGATCGAGGGCTTCAGGGAACTGGTAGCCTTTGAATGCTGCTAGTTTGACTGAGTGTGTGGGTATGGTTGGACCCTTGGCTAAAATACACCAGTGGCACACATTTGCCCTGATTTTATCCACCCCTGTCCTCCTGTGCATACCACAGAAGGTGTCCACGTGTAACAAGCGTTCCTGGAATCGTGGGAGCCCAACAAGTCTGCATTCAACAGCCCCGAGGACCACCCAGCATGCCGTCTGATAGCCCAGGGCCCTTCCCAAAGCAAACCTCCTGGGTTCTCCTGGGGAGGCCAACACTGGGCCCTGGGATTTTCTAGAATCCTATAAATAACATAAATCCCAACCAACTTCCTCAAATCAGTTACTTCAGGCAATAGGTTCCTCAGTTTTCCGAAATTGCCACATAGGTCCTATAGCACCAGGGCCCGTCTGCTGAAGACCCTGTGAAGTGCGGGCATGTAAAACGAGCCCCAGGACAACCCCCTACACGCGCTCCCCCTGTGCTCCAGCCCTGGGGCTTCGTCTCAGCCTCATGGCTCCATAAAGGGACTGAAAGGCCAGGCCAGGTCACCTTGCTACAGAGTGGTGGCCGGGCCAGCCAAGCAAGCAGAGGCCTAGGACCTCCTTGGGCGTCATGTCCCTCATGCTGTGTGGTCCTTGCCACTCCCCGGAAACGACACTTCCCAGCAGGCAGAATCGCCTCTTAGGAGCTCTTTGCTGGGTGTCCACCGTTCCATCTCCCTGGCCGGACCTTGAAACCTGCTGGGCTCTTCCACCTGTGGAAGGGAAACCTCAGGATTGCTAGTGTCTTCTTGGAAAGCATCCAAGAAGATACACGCGTTAGAGACGCGGGAGGGAGGTCTGTGAATCGAGGGTCCTCCAAAAATAGCGAGGTCAGCGGGGAGCCCAACTAAAAATGGAACTCGGGTTCAGGGACTCCTGGGCACCTGGACGCCACTGCACAGGTAGAACCAAGCACAGGGGTGTCTGCTGAGGGGCTAAAGGAAATGCACTGACGTCCACCGAGCCACCCGAGTGCTACACGGGGGCAGCCTCTTGGGCAGGTTCGTAGGGGCGACTACGTGCCAGCAAAATCTGGCTCCAGAACCAGACAGTAAACCCCCGGAGGTGACCTGGCTGAGGGCTGCAGGAGAGCAGCCGCCCCCACCCGGACCTTAGACTTTTGGGGCTGCAGTGAAACTTCAGATGGGACCTGGCAGCCCCCGCACATGAGGGGGCTCCCCCGACAGAGGAAGGTGCCCTTAACTCTTGGGGGGAAATGTCACAAAAGTTGCTGGGCAGGAACCCAGTGCTGATCTCATTTGTCACCAACGTCACTCTCTGAAACTGTGAAGGGAGGGTATAGGCAGGGACCTTCCTCAGGGCCTCCTTGGGCATCTCCAAACGGGCTGGCTATCATCTGCCCAGAGGATGCCCATCACTGCCCAGTCCCAGAGGCACCCACATCCCTAAAACTGGCACTGGGGAGCTTTGAAGAATCCACCCTTCACCCAGAAACCCCACCACCCATGTCCATGTCTGCTTGGCTTTTCTGGAGAATTCTAAAGGGCAATAGTATTTTAAAAGTAACCCCGACTTTCAGAAACCCTTGAACTTCCATCACAAAGTTGTTGCCATTGGCCATGGTGGCTGTGGACGGCTTCCGGCTGAGTTCGCTGTCTCCCTCCATGAGCTGGCGACCGGCAGCCCTCCATCCTCCTCTGGGAACAGCACCCCGCATCTCCTGTTCTGCCCTGTGACCCACAGATATGTGGCTAAATGTGTGAACGGGCCTCAGCAAGTCCAATGACCAAGAGCAGCATGGTCCCGTCGAAAGGTACTGGTCCCCTGATTTGTCTCCAGCCTTCCTCAGCACACTGGAAAGTCACCCCACCAAAGCCCTCCAGAGTCCTAAGGATGCTCCCCAGATGCAGATGGCCTTCCAAGGCAGGCCTGGTGGCGTGCAGCCGGCACCTTCCACGTAAAACATCTGCACAAGCCTCACATCTGATCCAGGTCTGAATCTGTTACTCAGCCACCGTCTCACCAAATAATCCAACAGGTGAGATTCCACAGAAGGTGCAAAACCCAAGTGACCTCCTCCAGGGCTGCAGACACGTTGGCTGGCAGTGTGGATTGGGAGCTGTGAACTTAGACTCTCCTGCAATCTTAAGTAGGACCCTATATCAGGCTGGCACACAGAGCCGCACGCAGAACAACCACGGAAACCGTAGCCTGCGACACAGAGACTACCTAGAAACCACATCTCAAAACATGAGCACTTGAGCTCAGTCTGTTTTAGCAACATCTGGCTGGGACTGTGTTCTAGAAAAATAAAACCACAGGCAGCCTCAACAACAGGCCTGCTTCACGCACCAAACTCATGCATCTCCCTGGTTCCCGAGTTCTGGTCAAGTGCTATCCACTGCTCGCCGCCTCCCACCAAAGCCACCATTACACTCCTCTTCAATCCCCAGCCCCGTTTTCAATTGGTTTCATTCACTCAGTGAGGGTCCCTAACCTGGCAAGTTGCTAATGAACTCATCTTGGTTTTCCAATCACAACGGATTTCTCCAGCCATCTTTGGTGGGGCCTTCTGAGGAAGCCTCCTGGTGGAAGCTGAATGAAGACCTGCATCCTCCTGTCCAGGGGACGGTGGACAGGGACTCATGCCGCCTTCCTCGCCTAGACAAGAACATCTGCCGCCTGAGAGGCCCAGCTGCTGGAGAAACCGAGACGTCGGTGTTCACGAGGGTCCTTGCTGACATCAATGTGCGAATTCCCGTGGACGGTCCAGCTCCGGGACCGACAAGCCAGGGAAGCGGACCCATTTGCAACGGGAAGAGCCAAGGAACGTTCCTGCCATGAGTTTTGTCAGCTGGGTGAGTTGTAATTCTCTCCATGTCTCTTCAATTTTTCAGGTAAATTACTCAAGTATTTTTCGTAAGGTTTTGCTATGACTTTTTCAGCTGGAAACCTGGTGATGGCCCTCTAGGGTGGGACAGGCAAAGGTCAGGCTCCAGGAGGCCCTTCCTCGGCCACCTGCCAGAGGGGTCTCGGTAGCACCCTCAGCTCCAAGGACAGGCCAAGGGCAGCGCAGCCTTTGGGGAGCTTGCACCAGCTCCGCCTGCAGAGGAGGCTGGTATGCAGGTGCGGAGGGCCAGCGACCCGTCAGCAGTGGGCCATGGCTCAGAGAGGTGCCGGCCAGGCCACTGGCCCCTGAGTTACCACCCAGAGGGACACTGCCAGCCCCAGCGAAGCCTCTCCTCTATACCGTCAGGAAGTTGACAAGGGACCCACAAAGCAGGAACCTGGGCACCAACATCCCAGGAAAAGGGACAGTCCTCACGGGAGGAGCGGGTTAATGGGAGCACGAGGGCCAGGGACAAGGCTGGGTGTGGAGGCTGCTGCTGAGCCGGGTGAGCACATCTGGAAATGAGTCAGTCCCGCCTCCCCTCCGCCCGGAGCCATGAGCCTAGCAACTCCCTTCCCTTCGCTGTGGAACCTCTACCTTCTGATCTGCTCTCTTCCCTCACGTACCTGCTTATTGAGGAGCTGTGCGACCTCACGGGAGGTCTCTCCTCCATGCCCCCGACTCCCGGCCTCCTGGCTCCTTCCTGGCTTCTGCGCTGCACAGGGCTCCTGGCACCAGCTGTCAGGGAAAGGCCTTCGAGGAAGACCCAGCGCCTCCTTTCCGTCCCCAGGTGCCCCAGAGTGTGAGGAGTTCAAAACCAGCGTTCAGGTCAGAGACATCAGCAGGTGTCTGCAGGTGCCACCAAGCCCACCAGCCTGCAGGGGACACCACCTGTCACCTCAGGGTCAGCGCTGTCCCTGTGTGAGCCTGCACTCGTCCACTCCAGAGCCTGACCTGAGCACTAGTCAAGAGGACCTGGAAACACCAGCTCAGCAAGAAAGCAGCACCTTCCAGGAACAGGCAGGGAGAGCACCGGGGTGTGGCAGCGCGTGTCACCAAGCTTGCCCTGAAGTCCGAGCCAGCTTGTGGGGCAACGTCGTGGCGGAAGCCACAGCCTCACTCTTGCCAGGCAGAGCAGCACATGAAAGGCTTCCGAGCCTGCCAGGGGACGAGGCCCCCTCCGCTTTAGTGGGGAGGTTGGCGAGCCCTGCTGGAGATTCCGAGTTCTGTCCCTCAGTCTCACTGTAGAACCACGGCCCTCCTGCTGCTGTGGTTCTTACCTGCACAACAGGTTCTTACCTGGCCTGTGGCTGCTGCATTCTTACTGGCACAACACTCGAGCATGCAGAACCCTAACCCTCAGGAGGAGGCAGACGGAATATTTCTGATTTAAGAAGGCACGCCTCCTAGGTTCAAGGCCAGTTAGGGCAGCACCTGTGGCCTGCGGCCACCAAATAAAGCACAAAGGTACCCCTGCCTCGTGGGCACTTGAAAGGCATCCTTCGGCGAAAGCAGTCCTTCTGCAGGGCCCTCAGGAAAAGCCCTGCCCCCACCTTGTTCAACAGGACAGCGCCGCAGTTTGGAACAAAATGTCACACACAGGGCGTGCCTCCCAAGACCCAGGGCAGACTGGAGTGAGCGTCTCCATCCTTACCGCACACCAACACATCCTGAAGTCACCCCTTTCCACCTGTCAGCAGCGGGAAACGGGAGGCCCTGAGCTCTGGGGTCCCACGGGTCCGGCTGGTCTTCTGACCCTGTTGTGTGCTGGTTGAACTTGGGCTAATGTTTTGCTATCTTACTGATTCCTTCCAGCAAATACCACATATGGTACTTGCCATATTCCTTTGGATAGCACCGTTCTAAATCCCATAGCCTGCGGTTATTCAGATCAGAAGCTCCTTTAGCTACTTCCAAGGTAAGCCTAAGGACAGGACAGCCCTTGTGCCCACCAGAGCTGGGACTTCTGAAGATGCCGCACAGCAAGGACGACAAGAAGCAGGACTTTCCCTCTTCGCTTGGTCTTTATTTCGCGTTGCTGTTAGTTGTCATTAATATCAGCCCTTCACAGAGCTGGAGGTCTGCCCCCCACGGGGCTGAGTGCTGGAGCCGAGTCGGCTGGGTCCACTGTGCGACCAACCATGTGACCACCAATGTGTCGCCTGATCCTCCTACGCAGGGTCTCGCTGTGAAGGAGCATGATGACAGATCTGCCCTGGAAGGTTCTGACAGGTCTTAGAAGAGATCGTACACGTAAACGGGTTAGCTCGATATCCACGTGTGTAGTGAACGACAACCAGTCATCCTGAAAGGGTCATGAAATGAGTGGCGGCCCCTTGTGGGAACGTATCCATCCACAATCCAGGATGTTTTAAGAAATGATTCAGGGTCATTCCAGCGCATAAAGAGGCCTTGGGATTCATAAGAGGAGATTTACGCTTAAATATGTCAAGTTGAAACATGCATTTTTCTCTACTCTTTCACTAAAATCACATTTTGAAAAGGAAAAACCGATAAGGATAGAGGATGAGAGAAGATAAGTCCAGATGAGAGAGAGAATAAAATATTGAAAGACAGAAAAACAGATGGACTGCTGCAAGGGATGTAGCTTAGTCACGAAAGCTGAAGCCTCCTATCTAGAGAGGAACCAGAAATTGGCTAGTAAAATCGCACCTCAGACATTCTTAGAGATTAAAGGCATCACTCCACTTTGAAGATAGAGAGGGGTGTGCTAAAAACAGCAAAATTGAAGCTATGTTTAAAGGGTAGTTCATTCACCAAAACACCTACATCCCACCAGGCAGATCGTCTCACCTGAGGGCAGGGAAGGGAGAGAATTGAGACGCATTCCTGAAGGTCAGAGGCACAGCCTCATTAAGTGACGGTGCTCATCACAGGTCTCAGAATGCTTCCTCTCATGCCACGCCTTACTGCCACATCGATAGGGCTCCTGTATGTTGGCAGAGGATCAAATGTCTTGGACTTTGTTTGAAAAAAAGACTATACCAAAAAAAAAAAAAAAAAAAAAAAACCGTAGGACATGAAAGGAAATTTTGGCCTCTGACACCTACAGCTATACCGAACAATGAACACAGCCTAAATCCTAGCCTGGGAAACACAGAACTTCACTCTAAAGATCAATCTGTCTAAGCTCCTTTTGATCAGTAAGTGATGCCTGATTTTCAACAAGAAATTACATGACAGACTAAAAGAAAAAAAACAAAAACAAACAATTTGAAGAGATGAGCATCAGAGCCAAACTCAGATATGATAGTCTGTGGAATTATTAGACCAGGGATTTAAAACAATTATGATAAGTGTACTAAGGAAAAAAGAAAATGCAGGAGAGAAGTAGGAAATGTAATAAGAAAGAAACATCTAAAAAATGAGAAATGACATCAGTGGGCTCATCAATAGACTGGACATGTCAAGGAAAGACTCACTGAGCCTGAAGAAAGGTCCATAGTAACTTCCAAAACCAAAATGCAAGGAGAGGAAGAGTGGAGAGAGAACGGAACATCCAGGAAATGTGGAATGACTTTAACATGGTAGCATGCACAGAATGCCAGAAGAAGAAAAAATAGACAGGAACAAGAGAAATACCTAAAATAACAATGATGGAGAATTTTCCAGACCTGATGAAAGACAACAAAGCCACAAATCCAAGAAGTCTAGAGAATGCTAAGCAGGATAAATACCCCAACCCAAAAAGTCTACTCTTAAGCATGTCATATCAGACTGCAGAAAATCAAAGACAAAGAAGAGATTTTTCAAAGAAGTCAGGGTAAAAAAAAAAAAAAAGACACCTTACCTGCCGAGGAATAAAGATAAAAATCACAATCAGACATCTCTTCAGAAACCAGTGAAAATATTCAGTGAAATATTTAAAGTGTGGCAATTTAGTATTCAGCAAGATAGATATTCCAAATTGAAGAAGAAATAAAAACTTTCTCAGACAAACAAAAAATAAGAAATCTGTTGCCCTGCCCTGGGGGGAAAAATGTTAAAAGCAATTATTCAAGGAAAAGGAAAACACATGTCAGAAACTCAGACCAAATAAAGAATATGAGAGAAGGAATAAATGAAGGTAAAGTAAAATCATTTTTCTTATTCTGATGCATCCAAGAGATAAAACAATAGTTCAAAACAGTAATAGCAACGATGAATTTGGTGAATACAGCTTGTAAGTAAGTGAAATATGGACCACATGTTATGAAGGTGGGAAGAGGAATTGGAAGAACCCTGTAAGAGTATACTCCCTCGACCTGCAACATGGAGTAGTGTGCTTTGAGAGTAGCCCCAAAGTCCTGGTGAATGCATGTTATAAACTGCAGTACAATCACCTGAAAATGTGTGTAAAAGTATAATTGCTATGCTAAGAAAAGAGAAAAATGAAATCACAGGAATTACATAACAGACTCAGTTGAAGTCAGAGAAAGAGGAGGGTGAAAGACAAAAAAGGAGATGATCCAAATGAAGGGCAGAACAATAAATAGCAAATGATGAAAAATACGATGGATTCTGATTCGGCTCTATCACTAATCACTTTAAATGTGAATGTAACTATACCAATTAAAAGACAGTGACTATTCAACTCCATCACTAACCACTTTAAATGTAAATGGTCTAACTATACCAATTAAAAGACAGTGACTATTCAACTCCATCACTAACCACTTTATAAATGTGAATGTAACTATACCAATTAAAAGACAGTGACTATTCAACTCCATCACTAACCACTTTAAATGTAAATGGTCTAAATATACCAATTAAAAGACAGTGACTATTCAACTCCATCACTAACCACTTTAAATGTAAATGGTCTAAATATACCAATTAAAAGACAGTGACTTAAGAGTAGATTGAAAAAAAAGATCCAACTAAACATTGTCTAAAGAAATCCACTTTAAACACAAAAACATGAGTAGATTTGAAGTAAAGTGATAGAGAAAGATATACTATGCTAAGTCTGATGAAAAGACAGTTGGACCAGCTGTATTAACTTCAGACAAAGCTGACTTCAGAGCCAGGAAATTTTATTGGGATAAAGAAGGACATCACAGTGACAAAGGAGTCAGTTCTCCCAGAAGACACAGCAATCCCTAATGTGTGTTGGCATAACAGAAAAAGGTCAAACCACATGAGGCAAAAACTGGTTAAAAAAAAAAAGAGAAAAAGATGAGCCCACTAGTATAGTTGGAGATTTCAAGAGTCCACTACAGTAACAGACAGATCTACTGGCAAAGTCTCAATGAGGACGTGGTCGGACTGAATGGCACCCTCGGTCAGCAAAATCCAACTGACACAGAGTTCCCCCAATAGCAGCAGAGCAGCCATGTGAACCTTCACCAGGACAGACCACTCCAGGGGGCACAGAACACACCCCACCAAAGTCAAAGAACCCCCAAACATACAATGTCTGCTCTCAGACCACAGTGGTTATCAATAGCAGAAATACCTCTAGAAAATGCCCAAACACTCAGAGATGAAACAGCACACTTCTAAATGACAAAGGGGTTCAAGAAGTCATCTCCGGAGAAATTTAAAATACTTTCAACAAAACGAAAATACAACTTATAAAGAGTTGCAGGCTACAGTGAAGCATTGAATGTATGTGTCTGGGGAAAAAAAAAAGAACGATCTAAGATGAGTAATATAAGCTTCCATATCCAGGAAATTCGAAAAAGAAGAACAAATTTAATCTCAAGTAAACAGAGAAAAAAAGTACAGGTTAGAGCAGAAATGGGTGAAATTGAAAACAGGTAAATCAATACCAAAAGCACAATGAAAACGCTGGGCCTCTAATCAGGTAAACTAGGGAAAGAAAGAGAAGACACAACTGCTGATATCAGAAATGGAAGAGGGGACCGTCCGGGGCAGAGCCCCTGGACAGGAAAAGAATGATGAAGGAAAGTCACGGACAACTAGCCCTGTGCCCTATTTCTTGAAAGATGCAACCTAGCGAAACTCACCCAAGAAAATACACACAATCTTAACAGGACCGTATCTACTAAGGAAACAATCATCAGGGGCCTTCCAGAACACAAGGCACCGTGCCCGCTGGTGAATTCTTCCGAACATTCAGGGAAGAAATCATACCAATTCTCTGAAACCCCTCTCAGAAAACAGAAGCAGAGGAAATACTTCCAAACTCACTCTACCAGCATTACCTAACACCCAAGCCAGCCGGGACATCACGAGAAAGGAGCACCGCAGGTAAGGAACCTCCCCAGAAGAGAGACGCAGGGGTCCTCAACAAATATGAGCTGCAGAACAACCAACCAGAAGCCTGAAACAGCCATCTATGAGTGCAGAGCAACCAAGCACAAGCACCCATGGAGGAAGGGCCGGATGAATCCCCGTGGAGGCCAGAAACCACAGCAAGGTGCAAAAGACAACCACAAAGATAACAGTACCCGCCTGTGCCAGAAAGCCAAAGGGAGGAAAAGTCAGCAATGCTGGTCTATTACCACATGCTCAACAGGAGGCAGGCCAGAGCAAAGACCCTGGAGAATGCCGCCAGTCTAGGTAGCACCTTGTGCATAGTCAACACCAGATCCAGAGCCACCCGCTGCAACTCCAGAGGAGGCTGAGGAGAAATGGCCACCACACAGAGACAGGTCACATCAGCACAACCCGGAGGGCTTAGGGAAAATCGGCAAGCTGTGAAAAGAACAAAATTAGCAGATCAAAGCCAGCAGTGGTGGCTAGTCAGCACCATGACCGCGAGGGAAATTGTGCGCCAGGACTCAGGGTCAAAGTGCGGACATCAAGGAACGGGGCAGCAGCCGGCGCAAATGCACACAACCCCGTGATTCCAGGAGCCTAGCCCCTAAAGTCTGAAAACGTTCTCAGGGGAGAAAATGATCAAGAACAAGAATTTATTCCAACTTCTAAACAAAAAGCACCAGAATCTAGAAGACTGCGTGGCAATGTGAAATTCTCAAGAATTCATCCCAAAATGGCAATTGCCTAGCTCTCCAAGCTGTCCGCATTAAGGGAGGAAGAGTATCTTTTCAGACACGTGAGGTTTCAAAGAGTTGACTTTTATCCACCAATTGCCATTCAACTGCCGGGGAGGGTCTGCCTTGTAAAACTGAGTAAGGGAGCCTTCCCCGGGGAGGGCATGGGAGCGAGCGAGCCGGAGCACTCTGACGGGAAGCCCGGGATGGTGACGAAGCACATCCAGCTGGCCTAGAGAAAGGGGAAGTGTCCACCTGGGACCTGAAAGATGGAGGACTCCGGCAGAGACGAGGTAAAAGACAAGCATCAACCTCATGGATTACCAGTGTGTCCCCCGTATCGAGAGGGACTTCAGAGTCCCGCCGCGTTGGGAGGGTACCAGGGCTGCAGGTGGAGGTATCACGTCCAAGGGAAAAGAGAATCAGCCCAGTGAAACCACATGCTGCGAGAAGCAGCTGCCACCAACGGTGTCACCACCGTCCTTGGAACCCGGAATTGAGCTAACAAAAGTAGACTCCATATTGTTTTTCAAAGTAAATATTTGCAGAGTTGTTTGGGTTTTTTTAAGAGGAAAAAAAGTAGAGATGATTTTATCCCTGAAAGAAATAAAGACACAGGGTCAGATGTGTGTCCACGTGGCTCGTTGCCCACGGTTCCCTCTGGTCTGTACAGCACAGGAAAGCTAACACTCAGGCAGAAAGGCATGGCCCTGGGGGCCGCCCACACCAGTGGGCAAAGGTAATACTGCAGACTAGCAGGAGGCGAAGGGGCCACAGGAGAAGAGAGGAAACCCCGGAGGACAGAGGTTCCAGACCCCGGAGGACAGAGGTTCCGGACGTCCCCATCCGCTCTCCTGAATCCTCGCTGAGCAAACCTGAACAGACCACGTTCAGAGGAGAATGCCTGAGCTGAAAGCCCATCCAGAGTCCGAGGAAGGTCAGCAGAGCCACGTGCCCTGGGGAGACCAGCCAACCCACGTCTACAGGCAAAGGGCTTTGTTGGGATCTGAACTTCACAGCACACACAAAAGTTAACCCAAGATGGACAGTTAGACGTCCCCCACGTCCACCTGAACGTGAGGGCTAAACATAAGACTCCTAGGAAAAGACACAGGAGTAAGGCTTCCTGAACAGCATCCAAAGCACACGTGACAGGGGAAAGGACCCCTGGGTGGCACCCCAGTGAAGGCCTCGTGTGTGCCAAAGGCACCCAAGAACGTGAGAAGGCAAACCCAAGCCTGGGGAGGTAATGAGCATTGTGCCCAGAATATTCAGACAACCTAGTGACAAAAAGGCAATAACCCAGCTGGGAAATGGACAAAGGATCTGAATAGGCAGCTCCCCAGAGAAGACATGCAAATGGCCAATAAGCACATGAAAAGATGCTCAGCATCGTTAGCAACTGGAAACTCAAGTCAAAAGCACAGGGAGACGCCATCTCCACACCCCATGGACAGCTAGATCGAAACTCAGGGACGGGCAGTGCTGGTGCTGGGGTGCAGGGTGCGCTCACTGTGGGTGCAGGGCACGCAGCCCAGGACCCGCGGGCCAGCTCCCCAACGCTGAGCCAGGAGAGGCCCAAGATCCCCGAGGCCTGCTCTCAGGTAGGGACGCGGAGGAGGCCTCTGCCCACCAGGAGCTCGTACATGGACGTTCGTAGCAGCATTATTCATACGACCCAACGGAAACAGTCCGAGCGCCCATCAACTGATGAATGGATAAGTAAATGTGTCCCCCGTCGAGTGGACGCGCCACTCCCCTGTGCCCAGAGCCCACGGGCACACTCAGGAAGCCAGCCTGCCTCTTCTGGGCTGTTGTTGAGCGGGGAGGCTCCCCCTTGGTGCCCTCAGTACAGACCTCAAGATGGCTCAGAGCACATGCTTCCCATGCCCGTCAGCCTCTCTCCGCTCTCGCAGACCTTTGCCACCCCTTCTAGAATGCCCTCCTGCCTGGAGCTGACCAGGCTGCTCTGTCCTGCCCTTGGGTTTATGTACAGGCCTCTGTGCATGTACATGGGCAAAATCCAGGCCAGCTGTGCTGAACTCTGGTGGCATTTCCAGAGAGGAGCCTGACAGACACTTCTGAACTGTCAGGTGCTTCGCATGGCCAGGACTGTCCTGGAGATAGCACAGTCCTCCGATGTGACAGGGCAGAGGCACTTCTCCGCTGCTCACCCTCGGAACACCCGTGACCTGTCTGGTTGTGACCAAATCCTAGCGTGGAGAGCAGTCCAGGGTGGCTGGTCAGTGCTCTTGGAGGACACGTCCAGAGGGGAGGAGGAGACCTGACATCCAAGGCCCTGCGGCAGCAGATCAAATCCTGGAATCAGAAGGGGGATAAGGCAAAAGCGGGTGGAGTCTAAATGAAGCCTGGAATGAACAGTCGCCTGCTAGGGTCATCGACTCCGTTTTGGCAAATCTAGAAAACGCAATGTTAATGATGGAGAGAACGGGGACAGGTACACAGAAACTGGGTTACCTTTGAGAAACTGTCATGTGAATCTAAGGTCATCCCCAAACCGAAAGCTTATTAGAAGAAAAGGGAAACTGGGACGCTGTCCCCCTCCTCACCGACCACCACGCTGCACGGTGCAGCCCACGTCAGGGCAGGACGGCATCCACGCTTCCCGTGGAAACCCGTCCCAGAACCTTGACTCCTCCAGTGCCAGCGGATCGAGCCAGCTGCACTCTCGGTCACACCCACGTACCTTTTTGAGGAAGCTACCGGAGGACACGCTTCAGCAAGCCTAAAGTAGAGGAGGGAAAGGGATCTGCGGCGCACACACTGCCGTGACTACTGTCGACCGGGACCGGCTCCCCGGGAAGCACAGAGGTGGGTGACGTGCCCAGAGTCCCACAGAGTCCGCGGGCCTGGGTGACGGGGCGCTAAGGTACAACAGGCTGGCTACAGATGGGGGGTGGGCCGGTAAGAATGGATGGAGAGGAAAGTAGAAGCTTCCAGACCACACACGCGGGCCCCGGGGAGTTGGGGCAGGACCTCCGAGGACGGCCACACAGGCCAGACCTCCGAGCTGCGTCCTCACCCCTCAGGAATCCCCAAGGGGCAGCTGGACAGCTGCATTTCTCTTTTGCTTTGTTTTCTTTCCCAGGCACCTCGGTGGGTCAAGTCAACCATCCCCCTGGGCTTATAGTAGGTTCCTCTCTTATTTGAAATTTTAATGCACCCTTTTTATCTTATCATGTACATACATTCTTAAAGAGTGTATCTGCACATGTATTTGTGTGCATGTACATAATTATGTACAACACACAGATACCTATGTAAGGGGCGGATCGTCACATTGTACCTTTTCCACTGAGCTCTGGTGTTTTAAGACGCGCCCACGGCTCGCAGCCCTGTGGTCTGCCTCCTCTGGTGGCCTCCCAGGGCTCCAGGGTGTGCGGACACCACAGTTCCCGTCCTCTGTGCCCAGGCAGACCCCACTGGTCCCACCGCCCGCCCCAGCTCGCCTCTCACACTGGGAGGATCGTCCAAATGCTGCTGACCCAGGACTGAGCCAGGAGAGGGTGAGCCAGGGCGGGAGGCCACTGCCCCTCCCCGGCAGCTCTCCCGGGTGGTGCCTCTGCCCTGCGGACCTGTGAGGCGGATCTGTGCTGGCCCAGGACCAAGGACGGAGCTGGGGCATTAACTGTGAGCCACCAGGTTTACAATGGGTGGATTGCAGTGTGTAAATCACGCCTCGATAAAGCTGTTTTTAAAAACCAGAAGTGATACAAGGCTGCTTGCTGCCAGGGAGCTTCACAGGCAAAACACCAGAAAAATAAATGGAAATGAAATGAAAACTGAAGTTAAAGATTTGGAAATGAAGAACAAAGTGTTTTGGAGAAGGTCATCTACATAAAACACCAAATGATCCACAGGGCAACATTAGAATTAGGAGAGTTCATGGGCCGGGCAGGATTTTTTGACTCAATTGAAATGACATCTCTGTATGCAAAAAACAATCAGGAAACAATTTTATAAGAGCAACCAAAATTCTAAGGTAATCACAAATAAACCTAACAAAAACAGGCAATGACCTGATGAGAAAATCTGGAAGTTTCATTGAAAGACACTCACAGAGACTGAAACATAGCCCACGTCACGGGACGGACTCTGCATCAAAGATGATTCTCCCCAAATTTACCTTTAACTTTAGTCTGATTCCAGTCGAGATCCCAGCAGTGGTGAAAGTTTATAAGTTGATTACAGAGCTTTTTTTTTCTTCCAAAAGCAGAACCGTGAGAGCAAGTTCGGAGCTCATGGAGCCTCCCGCACCCGATTCCCCGACGCCGCCCACCAGCTGGAGGGCCCAGCTCACCAGCAGGCCAACTCACCGCAGGCTGGTGAGGGCTGGAAACCAAGCCTCCAAGGACCCGCCGTTGCCGAGAATTTCAGCACCATCCCAGGACGAGGTGCGAAGACATTCACGACAATACAGAGCCAGCAAGTGTGGTATGGTCACAAACCACCAAGAGGCCACTCAGAGGAAAAAGATGACCCCACATCAAAATAACCATCCGTCACTGGCCACAGACATACGACCCCACGCAATGACCAGACGCGGACGTTGACGTAAATATGTGCCTGTGCCAAGGTTGGAACCGGGAGGAGGAGCGTGCACAGAAGAAGCAGACGGGCAAGACCAGCTGCGGCCCCTGGAGGACCCCACTGAGCGCGGGACTCGGCTCAGGAACAGCGAGGGATCTCCGAGGAAAGGCGGCCCGCAACGTCACAGCTGGACGTGACCGCTCACCAAGGGGCAGGCAGATGGGTGGTCACGGGCTCAGGGTCAAGGGGGTGGCGGCAGCTGCAGAGGGCACAGGCGCTGTTCCCGCTGCTGACCAGGGCGCTCCCTGCAGGAGGCTGCACGGTGAGGAGGTAGAAATGGCCTTCATTGTCATTCACATGCACGACAGCACAGGTGACACGGGGACCACGCAGGGACATCCCCAGGTCACCTCCACTCAGCATCCCGGTCGGGGTGTCCCACTCCAGTTGGGCGGGACGAACCCTGGCGAGGGCGTGGCAAACTGGACAGATGACCTGCATCCCTTACCAGACCGCACTCCCGCCGAAGGGCAGGGGGGACGTCACGAAGACTGGCCTGGGACCACGCCCAGTGACGGAGACTGAACGGGAGGGAAAGGCCTGAGGGCCCAGCAAAGTGCCCTTAGCTGGAGGCCCACATCGTACCACCTGATAACACGTGGCCAGTCCCCTGGGTGTGGAGCCCGCTGCGGGGCGGGGTGGGCAGGAGGAAAATGCGAGGACGCGAGGCCAAAGATCTTTCCAAACTTGGCAAAAACTACTGACTGAGGGGGCCAGGGAGCGGCCACCCCAGCTGCACGTCACAAAGTCCTCCCGGCAACCTGACCAAAAGCCAGGTGGTGTAGAGAGGATGGGGCCCCAGAGGGCAGCAGGTCTGGCAGCGGCTCTGAGTGCCAGATGGCGGAGGGAAGCCCACCTGGAGCTCCACCCACGGAAGCGTCTTGCAAAGCAAAGGGGAATGAAGGTCTTCCAAGACATAGGCAGGAGACGCGGAGCAAATGCGTCACAGAAGAGCACGTGGGAACGGATCCCTCTAGAAGCAGGAGGAAGCCCCGCCCGAGGGAACCCGCCCACGGAGGGAAGGAGGACCCAGGGAAGTCATGCGGGTGGACGGGACGCCCTGCTCACGCGCAGCCCAGGCTGCCACCTCCACCCGAGTGGTGTCCCACAGCTCTGGAGACTGGAGGCCAAGCTCAGGGGCAGCGGGGCCAGGTTCTGGCGAGGGCCTCCTCCTGGACTGGACGCCACCTCTGGTTGTGTGCTTGCAAATAGGTGTGGAGAGGGGACAGTCACCTGTCCAGCGACTCTTCTCATGAGGGCTGGGCCATCCTGAGGCCCCCGGCCACAGCCAACCCCGGGGACCTGCGTCACATCCAGGCTGGGCTCTCACATCAGACCTGAGCGGGGCACCCGGCTGGAGTCGCTGTGCGTGTCCATCCCTAAAACACACTCTCAGCTCCAAGCAGAGCGATCAAGATGATACGGAGGACAGGACGGAAGCACCGAAAACTCACTCAGTTAGACCAAAGTGGGGTGAAGGGAAAGGGAAGGCGGCCCCTGAACCACCCCACAGCCACGCGACTGTCCGAAGAGCCCAGCAGGACGCCAGGGACTGTTGGGATGAGGTCAGCACCACCACGGCCTCGCAAAAACCCAGGGTGCGCACCAGTACGGGCTGGCCACGGGAGGAGTGGGCACCAGGCGCCTCTGCTTCAGGACGGCCAGCGGCTGCCACCCCCGACAGGGCATCCCTCACAAAGAGCCTGGCCACTCTAAACGCTGCAGTCCGTCCAAGAGCCCACGGAGGCCAGGACGGCACAGGGCAGCACCACCACCGGACCCCGGCACACTCAGCACGCGGAGGAGCCGGCCTGAGGAGAGCCAGGACCCGCAGGCAGAGCGCAGAGCACAGCAGCCTTGGCTCCCGTCCCAACGTGGAAGCGATCACACCGTCAAAGACCCTCCAGCCCCGGGGACGCTTAGTTAGAAATCCAGAGCAGAAGCGGACGTGGGGAATCCCCAAAAACGTGAAAAATGAACGTGCTCTCGATAACCAGGGCGGGCAGGAAAAGTGAGGATGAACTGATCAAAAGATAAACAGGACTTATGGAAAGCTGCGGTGCAGCTACAGCAGTGCATTGTGGGAGACCCTCAGCCCCGAGCCTCCGGGCGGCCCGTCCAGGGCCTTGGCGTTCACCAGGAAACTAGAGTGGAGAAGAGGACAACAGAGAACATAAGGCGGACAACGCAGCGCTGGCTGAGGAAAGGCGCCCGGGGACTCCACAAGCACAGAGTGGTCCCAAAGGAGGGAAGAGCAGCTTTTCAGCAAGCGCCAGACGCGTAGGAGAACCAGATGAGGAAAAAATAAATGAGGTGAATCCCGCCACACTTCACCCGGTGCAGAAGGTCGACTCGACGGGTCTGAGGTCCGAGTCCAAAAACTACACAACGCCTAAAATACAACGGAAATTCTTACTAACCTGCGTTTAGCGTGGATTTCTCCAGCACCGCATCCAAAACAGGCATCAAGACAGAAAAACATAAACTGGACCTCAGTCGAATTAAAGTCCTTCAGTCTTCAAGACACATTGTTAAGAAAATGAGAAGACAAGTCAACAACAGGTAGAAAATATTTCCAAACAGATCCCACAACTGACTCGCATCTAGAACACACAGACAACTCATGCAGCCCAGTAAGTTGCCCGATTTCAAAAAATGAAAAAATTTGACAGACACTTGGGCAGCGAGGATGTCCAGGTCACACCCCAGCACATGAAAGGATGCTCAACATCACTGGTCGCTAAGGAAATGCAAACTAAAATCTCAGTGAGATACCACCACACACCACGGCAACGGCCGGGGCTCGCGGGGCTGCCCCCCGGCCTCGGCGAGACCCCGAGCCGGCCGGAGCCCGGACGCCGCTCAGCCAAGAGCTGTGTGGCTCCACCCCTTGGAAAACACTGACATTTTCTTAAAAATTCAAGCACACGCTGACCCCGTGACCCAGCTCTTCCACCCCTGAGTATTCTGCCAAGAGAAAGGAAAGCATGTGCCCAAAGAGAGGGGCAGTGTGTTTGAAGCAGCTTTGAAAGTGCCCAGGTCCAGGGGCACGAGAGCCTGTGGCGGTGGAGCCAGCAGGCTGTGCCATGTCCCTAGGTGGACTGCCACTCACGTGAGCTGACCAGAGGTCCCACAACGGGTGAACTCCCAAGTAATCATGCCACGTCAGAGACCAGACCAAAGTCATAATTGCAATTCATGTAAAATTCTGGACGATACAAAGCCATCTAGAGTGCCAGAAACGAGATTCGTGGTTGTCGGAGAATCAGTCGCCAAGACCCGTGAAGGGGGAAGTCCCTGGCCAGCACGGGTCTGCTGAAAAGACGTCCATCCCCAGGACGGGAGGGGGCGGGCTCTGCAGGTGCAGCGCTAGGGCTGGAAAACAAGACGTTTGGCAAGGAGCAGGCAAACCTTCTGCTGAGTACACCCAGCCGTGTCCAGGGAAGCGTGGGGTCTCAGGCTCCCTCCCCACACCTGCCTAGCACCCACACCCTCTCCAGACACACACGGGAGGGTCGGGCTGCCTGGGTTCGGTGGGCTCCCTGGGAGAACAATCCTTGCTCACTCACTCAGCATATACTTGCAGGGTGCCCACAGAATGCCGTGGGTTGTAAGGTCAGGAAACAGGTCCTTGACCAGACAGACAGTGATCTGCGCCCTCAGTGAGCTCACTCTCTGGCATGTCCTCCATAAGTGTATGCTGCCGCTTCTGGAGGTGCAGCACAGGGCTTGAGGGCCAGAGCTGCTGCAGCCCCGCGGCACCCTGAGGAGGGCCTCTTTGACACACAGGAAACGCACACAACAGGGTGCACCAGGCCTTCCTGTCATCAGTGACACCACTGAGTCACTGCCTCAGGGCCCCGGGCAGAGAGACTCAACACAATGGAAAAATAGGTCAAAGACCCAAACTAATGCTCATAAAAGAAGAACCAGGAACAACCAAAGCCCAAATCAGCAAAAGTGATCATCCACACCAGAAACCGAGAAATGGAAAGTTAAGAAAACTTAAAATGCCATTTTATATCTATCAGGGGGAAAACAATTATCAAAAAGTACCAAGATGTTGAGCAAAGAAAATTCTCTTAAATGCTAGTGAGAATATAAATTGCTCTGTCCAGCGTGAAAAATAATTTGGCGTCGCCTTCCAAAAGCAACGCTTGCATCTTCTGAGGCTCAAGAACTCCGGCGCCGTGGGCACCGAGAGCCGTCTGCACAGGCAGACCGGGAGGAAGGCACAGGTGACTCCCTGGCAACACTTATTTTGTTAGCCAGGGAAAGAACTCAGCAAGGACCTGCTGGCCACCGTGGGGAGACGGGGCAGCCGGGTACCGTGGCACAGCCGCGCACAGCACAGAGAACTGCAGCCTCGGCTTCCCGTGGAGAAGTCACAAAAGCAGAAGGCGGGGTGAAGTAAGAATCTGAACCACTCCAGACTGAGCCAACCGTTGTCCGAGGAAACACGCTGGCACAAGGCCAGGCCTGGCAAGGCCCGCTCTGAGGGCTGCGTCCCCCCGTCAGCCACCGCCCAACACCGACTGCTGCCTGTCTCCACAGCGCCCCTCAGAGAAATGGCGCGCTCTGACCTTTGTTCCTTCTTTTTCCCGTTCTCTGAGAACACACGTGCACGTGGCCGTACACTCTTGTTTCCACACTTCTCTGTGGTAATCAGCCTCCAACGCAGCCCGTGGGGCGCAATGTTCTGCCACTCACGTCGCTGCCATCCCCTCTGCCGCTAGCGCGACCGGCTGTCACTGCAGAAACGGCAGTGCGTGACTTCCAAGTCAGGTCAAGGTCCTGCGAGGCGAGGGCCCCCTTACTCTCAGAGACACCAGCTGTGGCCCCCAGGAGCCCCAGCAGCCCTGTGGAGCCACGAGTCAGGGCACTGAGGCCTCGAGCCCACAGCCGGCCACGCCTGCAGATGTGTGAGTGAGACATTGTGAAACTGGACAGGCGGTTCCAGGCCAGCCTACCCTGAGGCAGGACTACCACGCCGAGTCATGCCGAATTCTTAACCCACAGAAAATGCGTGACATAGTAAACAGTCATCTTATTTGAAGCATCTAAGCTTTGGGATGATTGCTTTGCAGTCAGAAAGGCAGACTTTGAAATATGGGCGTGGAATGCTACCATAATCAAAAATAAGATTTGGGAGACATTGTATGTCATGCTTTGGGTCATCAGCGTCCCCCAGAGGCTGGCCACAGCCTGTGGCTCCATTGGGCAGTGGTGGAACTCTTGGGAGGTGGAGTGGAGCTGGAGGAAGTCGTGCCCTCCAAGGGGACCTGGGAATCCCGGTGCCTTTTCTTCTCACTTCCCAGCTGTCACAAGGCGAGCAACTCAACTCCACCACGAGGTCCCACCAGAGCATTCTGCCTTGCCTTGGGCCCAAAGTGACAAAGCCAAACAGCTATGAACAAAATCTCTGAAGCTGTGAGCCAAAAAAAAAACCTTTCCTCCTTATAAGTTGCTTATCTCAAGTATTTCGTCATAGCGATGAAAAGCTAAGGCACAGAAGATTTGGCAGTGGACAGAAGCTAGCAGACATTTAGGAGTGTTCACAGAAGCTTGGAGGACTTTGAAGGGACTGCTAGCAAAAAAAAAATCATGATATCCGAGGTCATCTGTGAGGCTCAAAGGAAGCCTGAGCAAGAGGCCAGTGCAGGAGGTTCTGTGGGGGCAAGCTGTCCAGCCACACGGTCACCTACAGCGTGTGCCAAACACAGACAATCTCGTGAGCTGGGTGATGGTGCTGGGTTTTGATGGTGCTACTGACTTCCAGGTCAGACTGAAGTGCAGTGGGACAGAGACAAGCTGTGGAAGGACCCAAGCAGAAAGGAGCCAGGAATCATTAGGTCTGAAAGTTCCTGGCCTCTCTAGATGACAAAGATGCTAGAATAAGGACCTGGCTTCCGAGCACAGAGCACATCCAGGGCCCTCACGAGGACATGTGTCCGAAGACAGAGCCCAGAGCAGATCTGCAAAGCCCTTTCTTGTGACTCCGAGGAACTTTCAGCCCAACGCCAAGGCTTTTGCCCCAGACTTACTCCGAAGCTTCATTTTGAAGAGACTTGTAGACGTGAATTTTGGCTCGTGGAATAAACCCATTAGGGCAGGAGGCCTGTGAGGACTAAAGAACAGATCAGGCGGTGTAGTGAGCGTCTTAGGAATAGGCCAGCCGGGTGCTGGGCCAGGGCGCGCCTACCGTCTGCTGCTGTGCCAACACCGCGGGTGTGGTGGAGTGGGCCAGCTGAAGCTAAGCCCAGCTTCCTGGGACACACCCAGGACCCCAGATGGGTTTGACCATGGGTGGACACCCTCAACCAGGACTCATAAGCTGCACTAAAGCACCAAGCCTTTGGGGTAGCAGAACCGGAGCAGAACTGGACATCAGAGAGAGGCCCCCCGCCAGGGCAGAGGCGGAGCCCGGCAGAGCTCCTGAGCTAAGAGCATCTCAGTCCGTGCGCTCTGTGCTCAGCACGGGGCAAGGCTAGCGTTAGACTAAGTTCTAGTGATGTGTGGGGCCTTGAGTGCGGCATAATAAAATGAGTTAACCCACCTACCCAGTCCTAGTCCGCAGGACGCGCGACAGGCACAACGGCCCCAGCCTGGACTCTGAGGGACGAGAGAGGGCCCAACCCTCAAGTATCTACGGTCAGGAAGGCCGAAGAACTGCTCGTTCCAACACAGGCTACAACGAGCCAAAGGCCAAGGTGAAGTCAGACCGGGGCAGCCCAAGAGGAGGGGCTCCTCCCAGCTGGGGCAGGGCAGGGTCCTAGTCAGGCCGACTTTAAAACGAGCCAGGCAGACTTCAGACCCACTCTGAACCGGGGCTCCTCTGCAGCTCCCATCGCCCTGCCTCCTGGGCAGGAGGGTGCTGAGAGCTGTCCCGCCAGTGTGCTGGATGAGCAGAAGGCTCAGAGTCCGTCCCTGGGAGGAACCCGCCCCAGCAGCCTCCCCGACACTCAGGCCTGATTTAAATCTGAGATCTTGGATTTTTTGAGTTGATGCTTCTGTGGGATGAGACTCTGGGGGCCCTGGAGAAAAGATGGCTGTCCTTCAGGTGTCAGAAGGACATGAGACACTGGGCCGGACCGCCCGGGGTCGCCATTCTCCAGGACAGCCCCCTCTCTCCCTGGTATTCCTGCTGAATGGGATCGTTAATGGATCCCAATCTAAGTTATTTTTTAATATAAAGTCCACTCCATGAGGTTAATTTGTAGAAACATTTCAAACGTTCCAGCCAAACCTCTGTCCCAGAGCAGCAGACCCCAAGAGAGGTCACAGAAAAGTTCGAACTCGAGGCCAAAAGGGCACAGCCGATCAGGGCACTGGCCGGACCAATAGCTTGGCACTCTTCCAAAACCCGATTAGCATAGATGTTGACCGAGGCCCCTACCCAGTAGCCAAATAAGCCCCTAGACTCAGTAGCCTGAGGGAGCAGCCCCGGTCAGTCCCCTCCTGCCCTGTGGGAGTTCTGTTTCTACTGCTCACACTTGAATAAATCCTACTCCTTTTCCCTCTTGCCTTCTGTTGTCTGTCAATTTCATTCTTCGGATTTGTGAGACAAGAACTCAGAAAGAAATTGGAGGTGAGCTGCCGGGTCGGCCACACGTCACTCAGTAGTGGACAGGAATCCGGCGTTGCAGGCTGCGGCCTTGGAGCTGAGACCAGCAGGCACCCCCACTGTGACGAGCTGTGGACACTGAAGTGGCCTTTCTCGCAGGCCTGCAGCTAAGGCAAAACTGAATGTCCTCTCACACCCCGGCTTTAACACTCTCCTGTACCTCCTTCTGCTCCCACTTGCGCAACCCACAGGATACCTCAGAGGTCGCAGGGTGACGTCCACGGTCAGATCCTAGTAGGCCTTTGATGCCCTTGAGCTCCCTTGCTTCTCCTATTCCCTGGGAAACTACAGACCTCCAGCCACCGCCCAGGCTGCCTGTGGGCAGCCAGTCTAGGATTTTCCAGTCATTGCGAGAGGTTGTGAAATCGTGTTAAGCGTCTAACTTGGGGGGAGTTGTTACGCCATGATAGATAACTAACTTAGGAGTGTGGGAGCAGGTGCTTCAACAGTAAAAACTTAAATTGTGGAAGAAGCTGTGGACTTGACGTGGGACACGGCCAGACTGCCCGCCCTGGTCCAAATCTTTCAGTATCTGCAGTGCCAACCGGGCCAGGACAGCAGCAGTGCCCACTTCTGCCCAGCCACTGCTGCATCCGTGGGAGACTAGGAGAGGTCAGCAGATTTTATGTGGTGATAGGTACCATGTACATTTCATAATCAAGATTTTACACAAGACTAAATATACCAAGGCTCGAGGGGCTGGAGAACATTGGGAAATCTCTACCAGGGAGGCGGGACAAGGTGCTGAATGAGCTGAGCCCTTCACACGCGTGGGATGGGACCATTACTTCCTATTCCACAGACCGTTGCACACTTAAAATCCATATCACTTTTGAGAGCAAAAGGAAAGGAGAGGGTCCTTTTCATGTTTTTATATAGATTTTGATAAAGTAACAGCTACTGAGAACTTTGCAACTATGGGGGAAAGAGGGAGAGATCTCACAGGCGCCTACTAGCCCCAGAATGGTGTCCCTGCTTTGTGTTTTGCAGCTCTGAGCTCACAAGTATCTACACATCACAAAACTTTTTAAAAAGTACCTTCAAAACCAAATATTAAATTATTTCTAGGATTTCACATAGACTCGGCTATACAGTGTCTCTTTAGTGTGTTCGCTTAATCTATGAGTAAGGGTTACAGACATTTTTATGTCGTGATTTCCCAGCAGAAACCTACTTTCGGTGAAAGGAAAAAGGGTGGAACAGACTACACCACCAGGAGAAAAAAAAAGAAAATATGAGGTTTCCATTATTCATCCTTAAAATATGCCCTAGTTAAGAAAATGAATTTATTCATAATTTCATCTTATTAGTGAAGGGTTATGTAAAGTAATATTCCTCCAAGACAGTCCCCCGGGGAAAATGGGGGGACAGTGTGGTCAGGGGGAGGGAGGGAAAGTAGTCAGACATTAATCCTACCCCAGTCTTCCTCTCCCAGTAACAATGGGCCCTGGGGGAAAGAATAAGCTCTCACCCCTCCCGGGGTTTGCCCCCAGCCTCTCCGCCAAAAGCAAATATTCACCCCCTTCCAAACACAAGGGGTCCTGCAGGGAGGAGGCGAACTCTGAAACCAGGGCCCTGGACGGAGAAAACCAATCCTGGAGCTCGGGGTGCTCGGCATCCCACAGGTGGCCCACTCTGGGCCCACCCAGCACCCGTGTGGACCAGGGCCTGAGAATGTCGCCTCAGGAACCCACCTGCCCTAGCAGGGGTCCTGACTGACACCAGGGCCAAATGCCCCCTCCTGTGCTTTCCAGTGGGCCTGTGGCAGGTGCTGCCAACCCTCGGTCCCCACGTCCCTGCCTCTGTTCCCTCCTGCACTCAGGTCCAGAGTGTGGAGCCCAACAGGAAGACGTCTGGGGACCTGCCCAGAGGAGACCCGAGGGAGCAGGACCCTCGTCGCCAACCACAAGCAGCCAAAGGGAGGTGAGACCGGGTGGGGGCGGGGCGCAGATCTTCTGGGGGCGGCGGCCGCAGCTGCCCGGGCCCTGGCTTCCACCACTGCCGGTGGTGGATGGACCTTGAGCTGCAGTTTCAGGGGTGTGCCCACGAGGGACAAAGCCAGGCTGCGGCAGGCCACAGAGGGGGCAAGAGACAGGCTAGGAAGCCGGTGGATGTAGACACTGCTTTCAAGAACTGCGGCTGCGTGGGTTGTGGTGAGCACAGGAGGGGGCATTTGGCCCCGGTGTCAGTCAGGACCCCTGCTAGGGCAGGTGGGTTCCTAAAGCAGACGGCAGAGGCACTGCTGGGGAGCCCTGGCTGTCCTCCCGGGGAGGGGCAGAGCTGAGTGAAGCGCTGCTGAGATCCCCGGGGAGCACCGGCAGGGATCCAGGATCGTTTCTTCCCACAGCGTCCACCTCTCTGTCCAGCAGCAGGGAGGCAAAATCTGCTCAGAGTATGTCGTGGTGGCAGGATCAGCCAGGGGAGCAAAGCTCAGACCTGGCTTCACAGCGGGGAGAGCGGGTGGGGCACGCACAGTACTGCCAACTAGGCTACCCGCTCAGGGGAATCCAGCCCAGGCAGGTCTGGGGGACAGTGGCCTGGAAGGAGGGTGTGTGTGCGTGCTTCCAGCAAACCCAGCCACTCAGGCCCGTCACGGAAGCAGCAAACCATCCATCATGCCTGGTAACTTGACGGGCTGTGTGCTTTTAGCAGGTGGCTACCCCAAGCTGGGGTAAAGATGCTGCCTGCATTCCGAGGCCCCGGGGAGCGGGCATACACAGATAGCTGGAAGGGTCCTTAGAAATCATCTAGTCAAATCGCCGAAGTTTTGGCCAGGATAACCCCAGCGTGGGGAAAGAACCAGGACCCAAAGGCAGACCCTCCTGGGGCTCAGCAGGGGCCACTCATGGCACTGGCCTCTTCTATCTCCCTGCAAGAACACAGCCCTGGGCCCCCAGCGTCCAGCTGGAACGTGAATCCAAAGGACAACTTGGCCCAGCGGCTGCATCAAAGGTGACGCAGCAGACAAAGCAATGGGCTGCGCTGGCAAGGCCAACTGTTCGCGGGCAGATTCAGGGGCAGCTGCACCTGTGGGTTTCCGGGAAGACCGGTCTCTAGGTTTGGGCAGAACTTCTTCCCGATGGTGACTGACAGGGAAGCAGCAGGACCTGCTGGAATTCCCCACCAGCCAGAGAAGGCTGTCGACATGGCTACCGCCCGCCCAGCTGGGCTTGTTTGGGAGGCAGTTCGCATGTGATGACCACACTTTAAATATCTTCTGCAGCTGACAAATACCACCAGTTGTTTCCCAGATGGTCTGTACCCCTGCTCTCCTCTTCCTGATTCAAAAGTAGAGAGACCCTGGGGAGCCATTGGAGGGGCCTGGAAGCTGGGTCTCCGGAAACATGACGCTGAGACCAGGGGACTCCTATGTCTCCCAGGCACGTGGGAAGGTGGGATTTTCTGATATCACAGCAAAAGAAAAAAAAAAAAAGGCCCCAGCTTTAAAATTTTCAACAGCAAATTCAACGCGTGATCCTCAAAACTGAGCAGCTTCCTACAAGGAAGCGCTTACGTCCACAAAGGCTCACTGAACGTGAAAGGCTGGGAAGGTCACCAAGCACAGGAGGCGTGCCCGTCTCCAAGGCACTGGGGACAAAAGGAGAAAGGCAACACTGACCCAGGAGTGGCACTCAACCCCACGGCCCAGCACAAGGTCCCCTCAGGGGGCACACCTCCACCGGGCTGGCGGGAAGACTGTGGGCTGCCAGAAACCGGGGGAGGGCGAGGGCTGCCTTCAGGCTTATGAAGGGCAGGGTTGTGAGTCCGGGAGCCTGTCTTCTGAGCGCAAAGCTCATGCTGCCCAGAGGAGAACGCACCACGTCCTATACCCTACCCGCAACCCCAAGCCTGCGTCCCTCCCCCACCTCCCTCTCCACCTCAGCAGGACACGGTCAAAAGGAGGCCCTTCATCAAATCGTGGCTTGGAGCAGATTTCACTGCCTGTTCCTGAATGCCTTCCATGCCTGTGGTGGTCCCAGGGAGGTGGCGCTGGCCGCGTCCCACATCCAGCGTCTGCAATTTGTCTGGGTGAGCGTCTCATTCGAGCAAGCTCCCACCTTCAGACATGGTCCTGAGAAACTGACCATTAGGTCTACAGCTGAACACGAGGAAGCGGCAGGTGGCAACCCTGAGCTCACGCACCGGGCCTTCCCACGCCGGTGAGACCTACCTCCACCCCTCGCCCGGCCCGACCCCAGCCCACACACACAGAAGCAAGAACCACCAAAGTCCACTTTGTCCTGGGGGGTGCAAGGAACTAACTATAGGGTCGCAGACACTCCCAGAGAGGGCTTTTTACAAACTGATTTCCAGCTCTCCTGACAAGAAGCAGAAAAAAAAATCGTTGGTGAAGCTGTTTTTAGATGGGTAAACTAAAAGGACTGGACTCGTTTCAGCTAACAGATCGGACCCAGCACCACCTTTCAGGGTAGAAGTGGGGCTGTGTTTCAAATGACAACATACGACCTCTCTGTGGCCACCTCAGCTCGCGGCTTCTGGGGAATCTCACTGTAAACATCCGGGCCTTGGTGAACTCCCTGGTCCCTCCTGTCACCAGACTTCCCCAGCCTCCCATGCACGTCCTCCCTTCTCCCCAGTGATGGGCCCATATGGTCGCCATCTCCTCCAACCTGCAGGGGGCGCTGTTTGGTGGGGGGAGGGTTTGTTCGATTTTGTTGTTGTTGTTGTTTTGTTTTTTTCCCTGCTACCACCTGGGCTGATGACCTTATCTTAAGTGTTTCAAAGAAAACATGAAGCCACCAATCAGGGATCCTGTCACGACTGGACATCATTCCATCCCGAGCTGTGGAGGCCAGAGCCATTTGCTCTTAGGCTCGGGGTCTTGCTCCCTCGGACAGGGGCGGAAGCTGCCACCATCCTCAGGAGAGGCTCTATCCTTTGTGATTCTCAGCATCTCTCCCACGCTAGGATCAGGGTTGCACGGTTGCAATCACGAGGTCATTCGGCGATGACTGCTTAAAGCAGGAGTCTGCTCTCCTAAACCATAGCTCTGCGAGAGCAGAGAGCAGAAGGCCGTGCCCGAGAGAGCCATAATCGCCTCCGAGGGCCTGGCAGCACCTGGCATTAGCAGGCCCTCGACGCTCACCCAGTGACCTAATGACCCCTCGGCGTGGCTCTCCGGCAGGACAGACGTGCCTCTTCAGGGCCTCGGACCCGACCATGCAGCCCAGTCTCCCACAAGTGGCCCATTTCACACCTGTTGTCCTAGCAAAGTCTTTGTGTTCCTGGTCACTCTTCAAAAGTGTGCCAACTACCAATATGGCAACCAAGCTCTGGCCAACCTAATGCAGACCCGGCCTGAAAGCTGTCCTCCCCTCGAGCCAGCCACCCACTGTGGACCTGCTGCCCGTAGGTGCCTCCAGGCATCCACACCCTCCAGGTATGACCTGAGGGCTCCTGACTTGAAGGGCGAGCCCCTGCCTGAGTCCCCCCTCCCCCCGCCCCACCCCCCCACCCTGGGGGGACACCCTGGGGCTTGGTTGGTGTGACTTCTCAGAGGAGTCAGTCACTCCAGCAAGAACCAGTTCCCTGATGTGGGCACGCCGGGTCACACGTCCCTCTGCCCCACCCTCTCTGAGAGCCCAGGTTAAAACGATGACCGCGCCCGTGGCTCTAAAGGGAGGAACCACAACGGAGATGCCAGGACACTTTCTGGACGAAACAAGACCTTCCTCGCAGAGCCGGCAAGCGGGGCACTGTCTTTCTCCACAGATAATGGGTTCTCTGCCACCAGAGAAGCTCAGACAGAAACCAGTCACATGCACCTACAGGGACTGGTGAGCTTCTTGTGGCCTTCCCGCTGGGGACCTCCACGACTATCTTTAAAACTTGCTCCAAGGCCTCTGCGTTTAGAGGAAGTGACTGGCCTGTGGATACAGACTGACTTCACCTGCAAACTTTATGCAAATGAAAATTCTGGTTCACCATCGGCCCACACGAAGATGAAAGATCAAAACTAAAAAATGAGGAGAGGCACGAATACCCCCCAGAACACTCCTGACTGACATAAATCTGCACGTTCCATCCAAAAAGTACTGCTGTCCATCTGCTGGTAGGTAGCAACGCGCTTCCCTGAAATGGGTGATTCATTCATTTTCTTTTCAATGTATCATTGCTGAAGTCTTCTGTCTAACTTCTGCAGGCCCCTGAGTCGTCCAAGGCCAGGCTTGGGGCAGCCTCCCACGCTACAGGGTGGAGCCAGGCGGCTTTCACAGTCACTCTCTTTCTCAGGGAAGATGTGATATGGAACTGCGAGGACTTGAACCTTAGGGAGGAAGAGAGCATCGGCGGTGACAGAAACCAGCACTGCCAGCCAGAGAGAGAATTCCCGACCCTCCACAGGACCAGTGAGGAGGCCGGGCGCCCGGCCCCCAGGCTGGTGACGAGGACTCGCTCGGGGCCCGGCGGGTGCCGGTGCTGTGCTTCCATGCTCCTGCTCAGAGGACCTCAGGCCAGGCGGGCCGCTGGACCTGCAGGCCAGTGCTCAGTGCCAGCAAAGGTCAGGGTGCTAGACAGGGAAACTGAGGCAGAGGCCCACTCGTGCACAGGAGCAGCTTGGCAGAGGACAAGGAGAGGACAGGGCTTCTCAGTGCCTTCAGGGGGCACCTGGGACCCGTCACATCAGAGCTAATGATGGCGAGCACTGCCTCAGCACTCGCCAGCTGGGGCTGGGCTGCCTTGTCCTCAGGCGCTGGCACGGATCAGAGGGAACAGGGTGGGGAGCATGCACACTGGGAGCCGCCCAGAGACCAGGGTGCAGTGGGAGGGGACACGGGGAGTTTTATGCAGGTGCCCATCTGCCAACTCAGGAGGAAGGTCCTGAGCCACCCAGCCAGCCCGCCGCCTCCACCCCAAGCCTGCCTTCCCCAGCACCTGTGCTTCTGGGCATCAGCTGGGGCACCCGTGGGACCCTTCAGGGAGCCGCGTCCCCTTCCTGGGGACCGGGCCTGACCTTGAGCCCGGGGTGCCTGCGCCCGCAGAGCTCACCTGTGCCCCCTGCCCACGTGCCACCAGACTTCTTCTCCACCCTCTCACAGAGCCTGCGCGCACGCCTGCGCCTGGACCCAGAGCCCTGCCGCGGCCGCCCCTCAGCTGCCCTCCCTGGCCTGCGCCTTCCAGGCCTCGCCGTCCGGCTGCGCCTATTCAGGAAGCCACACTGACGCGGTACAGTGGGGCGCTGGTCCTGCCCACAGGGACCAGGTCTGGAATCCAGAAGTAGAAGGGAGCCTGTGTCCCTGGTCGGATGCTTGCATTCACAGAGGGGAGAAAAGGAGTGCGGGCCAGGCGGCCGGCTCCTCGGGAGGACACCGGAACCCCCGCCCAAGGCCACGGCCAGCTAGTGGATCCAACCAAAGCTTTCCCTCTCACACGCCCCTAACTCTGAGTTGCGGGTGAGGAAGCTGCCAGCCCAGAGGCCTTCCCCTCCCCATCACGGTGGATGCGGGTCCGGCATTGTCTGTGTCCCAGGTGCTTTGAGAAGGACGGAAGGTCCCGCCCGTTCAGCCAGTGGTTCTGGGCTTCAGGAGCTCGGGTCCAGGAGCTCCGGGGGCCCTCAGGTAGCACGTGTGAGGAGTTCACCATCTGGTTGGGGAGCAGGACCTTTCTCCAGTCGGTTTTATTGAGCAACTAGGGACTGGACACCACTGTGGGCCCTGGTGAAGCCATGAGCCCAGTGGACCAGCCCTGCCCTCGCTGTTTCCAACCCAGGCACGGCCACGGGAAGATTGGGAAGATCGAAGGCAGGGAACTAAAGCAGAAGAGAGTGGGCGGGGTGCCCAGGGCCGGGGTGGGGGGTGGGCAGCGGGGGCTGGAGCACAGCTGCTTCTCAAGCCTCACTCTGCAGCCGGGGCAGGAGCTTTCCCGTGCAGGCAGGTGCCGGCCGCCCAGGACAGCGCAGATCAGCCAGAACATGGAGCCCCGGCCCCGACAGGGAGGCTGGCTGTCACTCCAGCAGGCCCAGGGCTTCCTGCAGGGGCGGGCACCCTCCGACCACAACCAGGACACCAACTGAAAAGAAAAGTCAGCGTCTGTGGGCGACAGAGGCGGGCTGCATCCTCAGGCGGGAGGCCCGGGACACGCGGCCACCGACCACACCGGGCGGGCTCCGGTAGCACAGGCTTGTGGGTCCCCAGTCAACTCCTCCTTCTCCCCGTCCTTACATCTGCAGACCGAGTCATTCTCTTAACTTTCCTGCTAATATGGGAAGAGGAGGAAAAGTCCTCCAAGAAGCAAGGGGGTACGCAAAGACACCTGGGCCCAGAGCAGAGCTGGCAGCAAGCAGCAAGCGCAGGAGGCGCTGCCCGGCCCGTGCCCAGCCGAGAGCGGGCAGGAAGAGCGGATGCCCCAGAGCCTCGCAGGCCCGAGCAACCCTATTCAAGTTCTCGCTGGATGCTGAGCGGGCAGGGGGCCTCTGGACGGCAGCCTGGGAGCACAGGGTCAGATAGACGTGCACGTTAAGTATCATTCCAGCTGCAGTGTGGGAGACGGAGCGTGAGGCGCGACAGAACCTGGTCAGGCCGCGTGGAAGGTTGCAGGTGAGGCGGACATGGGCCGCGGGTGCCCACCCCAGCCACGTCCAGAGCATCCCTCTGCTGGGTGTGTGGGAGTTTTATTCAAAGCTGTTGGAAGCAAAATAAGACAGCACTCTGGACACCAGGGGCATGTCCACCTGAGCACTGGCTGACTCATTCGCTGCTCATGACCGTCCTGTGTCACAGAGACTGCTGTTAGGCCTTCACAGACACGGGACGGAGGCCGTCGAGGCTAGAGCCTGGCCAGGCGGTCACCCCTGTGCAGAACGACCACACGAAGAATACAGAGCATACTGGGATCCCCTTCAACTCTGTGGGCAAGCAGATCAGTGGGTACACAGCCCCCTTGAACCAGGCTGAGGGAGAAGCCTTTTGAAACAAGGCTGCTATTGCCAGGATCCAGCAAGTCCCTGCCAGGTGCTGCGTGTGGCCTGAGCACCCGGTTCCCTCAGCTGTCCTCCCACCTGCTTCCCAACGACCTCCCGCTTCCTTGTTTACTCGGCACCTGAAGATCAAGAGCAAACGTGAGAGGCACTGGGACCCAGGGGCTCTGTGGCCCTGCTGGGCTCTGAAGCTGGACCCAACAGCCGCTCCTGCCCCTCACCACCCACCCGGGCACCCAGCCCGAGGGAGACTGAGCAGCCTGACGGTTCTGCAAGCTTCCGGGCACACTTCCGGGGACTCTCAGCTCTGCCCCCGAGGCCACCACCACCCACGCCCCTCAGCTCGTGAAACTGCACCTTCTCTTAAGTTTACCCAAAAAAAAAAAAACAATGGGAGCAAAAGCAGGGTGAGCCTGCACTGGGGTGCCGCCTCCATGCCTGGAGGAGGGCTGGACGTCCCATCACGTGGCCTCTCGAGGGAAGATGGCGTTGTCTCCGCCTCCGCCCCAACCCCGGCATCCAGCTGGGCAGCTCTAAGGTCCTCCCTCCCACGCTGGGGGCAGAGATGCCCCGTCCTCCCCTTCCCACACCCTACGCCCTGTGCAGACCCTGCAGTCCTCGAGCCGAGGGCCCAAGCCACCTGGACAGGCAGCAGCTGTGCTCGCGCCCTGCAGAGGAGGCTCTCCACATTACAGGTTCTGCATTTTATCTTACTCCTGGTCGAACACTGAGATCCAGGATGTGGTTTGATTCTGAGAGTCCCTGTTTCCAAGAGGCCTTGCCAGCCCATAGTCATATCATCCTTATCAAGCGCTTCCTCCTGGGACTCGCTCCAAGGTGAAGGCCAGCCTTCCTGAAGACCACAGGGGCTGGTCAGCATTTGGCAACATCTCTGTTTTCCCCTGAACAAGGTCACCCGTGGAGATTCTGAGAAATGAGACGGAAAGTGGAGAGAGTGCATTGGAAGGGCGTCTAGAGAAAATGCTAGAGGCGGGAAGGACCTGGAGGAGAAGGGACAGAATCAGGACAGAGCAGGGGTGCTCAAAGGTCGGACCCCCCGGAACCTAGGTGCAAGCCGATCAGTGCTGCTGTGTGTCAGAGCCCAACAGATGTGATAGTTTGTCAGACGCCAGGGTGGGCACAGGTGGGGATGGGCTGAGAGCAAGGGGCTCCCCTAGAGGGACCCTGCCAGGTAAGCCCACTCCACACCACAAGGCGACCTTGCCTGCCTGGGAATCAACAGATGTGCTAGTGAAGCAGCCCTAGAGTACCTACCCAGGCCGGACCTTTGTCACCTGTGAAGTCATCTCAAGACATCAACTCCAAAACCCCGTCACAAATCGCTTTCCTTCCATAAGCTTTCC
Organism: Sciurus carolinensis; assembly: GCF_902686445.1. NCBI lineage: Eukaryota > Metazoa > Chordata > Mammalia > Rodentia > Sciuridae > Sciurus > Sciurus carolinensis. The sequence goes on from NC_062227.1 coordinate 2,163,218, forward strand.
ATAAGTAAACCCTGCCTCTTAAAAGAAAAAAAAAAAAACAAAGTTCTCCCGAGAATAAGAAAAAGACTTCTGCCTGTGTCTGAATTTTCACTTCCCTTTAGAGTTTTCTTGCCTCTTTCATACCTTTCTCAGCTCTGGCCTCAGGCAATTAACTTTTCTCTCTGATAAATGTGAATGAACAAAATGAGCCAAAATAAACCAACTAACATAAACCCACCTCTGCAGAGGGCAAGGGGAAGACGGAGGGTCCGGTGTTCCTGGTTCCTCCCTGGACCCACCTCCTCGCCAGCATTGCCAGTGACAGACCGGCACCTGCCCTCCCACCATCCCTCTGGTCTTCCTAAGTCTCCGTCTGTCCAAAAATACTGATATTTCCTAACGAACGTGCTCATGGGACTAAACAGGGAAAGTCACAAGGAAAGTCAAGTTGGCAAGGTGCAGGTTCCGGCCCGTGATTGTCCTGGGCCACTTCCCTGGAGGGCATCTGGGTTCTCCACCAAGAAAGTTCCACTTGTAATAAATACTTTGATACCTTTTTCTCGTTGTATCCTCCCTTCTTGCAGGGAAGATCCTACTTAGCAGCAAAGATCACAAATCCAAATAACTGCATGGACCAGAGGCATGGCACGGAAAACGGCCCAGCCCGACGCAGCCTGGGCGAGAAGGGCGCAGGCCTGGAGCACAATGCAGCGCTCGCCACGTGGACACACGCACCCTGGTCGCTGCTGCTACTCGTTCTTTTCCAAGAGAAACCCAAAATACTTTTCTTTTTTTGTTATGGAAAGTTTCATTTTTTTTTTTAAATGTCTGTGACCAATTCGAACTTTATCAAAATACTGTGTGAACCAAATAATACCTCAGACTACGAGATGCCACTTTCTAGTCTGTGCCTGGGTGTGAAGCTCTGCAGCTATCCTGGGTTCACCCGGCCGGTTCACTTACACTTCCTGGTGGGAGCCCTGACTGTCCTGGGGGAGAGACAGTCAGGATGCATTTATACTAAAATACTCCCTCACAGCAGGGTGGCTCTTCTGTCTTTCTCTTAGGGAACTTTGAAAGGTCTCTCTGAAAATGGCTGTGAATCTGACTGTCACACGGACTAAAGGTTTTTTGTTTGTTTGTTTGTTTGTTTTTTGCGGTGCTAAAGTTTCAATTCACTTTCTGGTGGAGATTTTTGGGTCTTCTATAGGATCGTATCATCTGCAAATAAAGATAATTTTACTTCTTTTTTCTTTCTTATTTGTATTTCTTTACTTTCCTTCTCTCGCCTAATTGCCCTGGCTAAGATTTCAAGAACTATATTGAGTAGGAGTGGCGAGAGTAGACAACCTTGTCTCGTTCCTGACATTTAAGGAAATGCTTTCAGTTTTTTCCCGTTCAGTATGATGTTGGCTTCGGGTTTGTCCTGAACACCTTTTATAATGTTGAAGTAGGTTCCTTCTTTCCCAAGTTTCTTCAATGTTTTTATCATGAATGGGTGTTGAATTTTGTCAGAGTCTTTCTTTTTCTGCCATCTATTGGGATGATCGTGTGGGGTTTGTCCTTAATTCTATTTATGTGATGAGTTACACTTATTGATTTCCATCTGTTGAACTAACCTTGCATTCCTGAGACAAAGCCCACTTGATCATGGTGTACAATCTTCTTGATGTGCTTTTGAATGCAGTGGCTAATATCTTATTAAGGATTTTTGCATTTATTTTTATCAAAGATGTTGGTCTGGAGTCCTTAATGTGTCCCCTTTGCTTTTTTTGGAAGGTGGGCAAAGGGTCAGGTAGGCTTTATTTCTAAATTACGGTGCAAAGTTTAGGAGCTGGACAACCACCAAATTCCTTCAGGTAGGTAAGAGGAACGCTGGCAGTCATGGTTTCTAAAGCTCCCTTCCAGCTCATCTGGGGGAACGATAACTCTGCCTTCACCAGCTCACTGTCCCTGTCCCAGGGCCTTCAGGGCTCATTGGCAGCACTCCGTCAGTGCCAGCACTTGAGAGGGTCACAGCAGGCCAGAGGCCTCTGACTCCTGACCTGCGCCCGCCCACACCCGCCGCTGCCTGAGCCCAGCCTGTGCTCGGTCCCTGGCGGCCCCAGGGGCTCCGTCCCCCTGGCCGCTTGGGGTTGTGGGTAGGACCACGGGCACCGTTAACATTTTCTGGCAGCAAAAGCAGGTAGTTCTATCTCGACTGAACACAAATGTGAGCCCTGCAGGCGGGCAGCCTTCCAACACTTAACTCACTGGCTCTCCTCGTCTGAGGCTATACCATTCGCATGTCAGGTTAAATCACAAAACGTGTGGCCTTTGCGTAAAACGTCCCATCTGATCAAAGTGTCCTCCCAGGCGTGATCACACAGCCCTTTCGTCCCAGAAACTGACGGGGCCACCCACTTGTTGCCCATCAGGAGCGGGAGGTGAGAGGGCCAAGCCTGTCCCCAGACCTATGGAAAGAGCTACATCCGACCCTCGACCTATGGAAAGACCTATGGAAAGAGCTACATCCGACCCTCGACCTCTGACAGGGGACCAGGGCTCCTGCTTCCCGTCCCCCCAGTCCTCCTGGCGCCAACCTACCCCTGGACACTGAGGGGAAAGCCCATCCCCGTCGCCAGGGTATCACACCTAAATGGGTATCACACCTCAGCACCTTGGGAAGCAGGAGAACAAACCCGCCCCCAAGGAGCCAGTGCAGGACCCCGTGATGCTGGACCTCCAGGCCCGGCCACAGAGCCCCGTCCCTCCCTGGGCGGTCAGTCACCACAGCTTACAACCCTGTACTGTGAGGACCGCGGTCTCCCGGCCCCGGCTCCCTTCCTTCTCTAGCTGCAGACAGCACTGCAGGCCTGCCCAGGACGCTACTGGGGGCACACCCCCTCCACTGTCCTTGTCCTTGCTCTGGGGAGAGGACTGACCCTGTCACCAGCGGTGGGTGTGTGCCCCGGACCCGGCCCTCAGGGCTCTTCTTCCACAGGGTGACAGCCACTGATTCACTAGCAAGCTCTGACTGAGCTGCCCAGTCCACCTCTTCCCAGAACTTTTGCTGGAATTATCAGGACAGGGGCAGCCCTCTCGGAATGAGAGCACCCGCTGTCAGAGGAGGCCAGCCTCACGGGCAGCCTGCCAGACACAAGGCCAGCATCGAGAGACAGTGAGGCCCAGGGCACGGTGACTGGCCTGAGGACACGCGCCAGCCTTGGGTCGGCAAGCTGGCACCCTTATGTCCAAGACTTCTCAATCCTCTGATCCAGTAAGTTCCTTAAACGAGTTTGAGTTGGGTTCCTGTCCCTTGTAACCAAGAGCACTGGCTATGAAAACTGGACTCGGCATGGCTAGCTGCCAACAGTGAACGTGAGGACGCACCCCCTGACGCCCACAGGGCCAGCGGGGTCACCCCCTGACGCCCACAGGGCCAGGCGGGGTCACCCCCTCACACCCACAGGGCCAGGTGGGGTCACCCCCTCACACCCACAGGGCCAGGCGGGGTCACCCCCTCACACCCACAGGGCCAGGTGGAGTCACCCCCTCACACCCACAGGGCCAGGCGGGGTCACCCCCTGAGGCCCACAGGGCCAGGCGGGGTCACCCCCTCACACCCACAGGGCCAGGTGGGGTCACCCCCTCACACCCACAGGGCCAGGTGGGGTCACCCCCTCACGCCCACACAGGGCCAGGTGGGGTCACCCCCTCACACCCACAGGGCCAGGTGGGGTCACCCCCTCACACCCACAGGGCCAGTTGGGGTCACCCCCTGATGCCCACAGGGCCAGGCGGGGTCACCCCCTCACACCCACACAGGGCCAGGCGGGGTCACCCCCTCACACCCACAGGGCCAGGCGGGGTCACCCCCTCACACCCACAGGGCCAGGCGGGGTCACCCCCTCACACCCACAGGGCCAGGTGGGGTCAAGGCACAGCGAGCAGAGGGTGTTCTATATCATCATCACTATTCATGACATTGGTCTTCTTTTTTTTTTTTTTTGGCATTTTTGTTGATGAAAACCAGGCAGAACGACCAGAGCGTGTCTCAAGCCGTGAGACGCCAGGCTGATGCCAACAAAATAACGAGGAAAGGCTGTGTGGTCGCAGTGTGTTTTCAAGTCGGGGGGAAGGAAAGCATCGGGCGGAATTCAGGGTTGCCTTTTTGGTGGAAATGACGGACCGTGTGTGGAGGAGGCTTCAGTTGTGGGTCAGAGGGGGACTTGTGGAACTGAGAAAGCCCCAGAATTTCTCAGGCATCACGCCTGCCCGTTTGTTCCACTCGTAACAACTAAGAGGATCCCCAGTACACGAGGTTTTCTCTTTGAGCCCAGCAGCACAGATAAAGGAAACCCTGGTGAGGGGTGGAAGAACCCATTTGCACAACGTGTCCCCGGAGTTGGTTTGGTTTGCAGCAAGCGCAGTCTCAGACCTTCCTACCAACGAAGAATACAAGCCAGTGAACCCCAGAGAGCCGGGTCAGATCAGATGAGAAGCCTCTCTAGTACCTAATCTCGGGGACACACAATCCCACCACAGACTGGTCATGCTTAAAGGGAGTCCCAGGATCATCTATTTCAACTCTATTATTTGGGAGAAAATGAGGTCCCTTAAATATTCTATCCGTGTGTCTTTGTCAAGTAACTAACCCAACACTGTCTTCAATGAGAACTCGGGGTGTGACCTGTCACCGTGTAAAGACATAGAGTGGAAGTCCCTCTTCCTCCTATTCCCTGCCACCGTACTTCTGTAGATGGATTTATCTATAAGCCAATCTGCACATAGATCATTGCCTTGCGGTCTCTGGAGGTCAGATCTTCACAGAGGTAAAGATGGGTCTCAAGACCTCCTCTCTAGCCATCGGCTGGACAGGCCCCCAATTTTGAGGTGGCAAGGACTGACTTATCTTGAATCTGTGCCTGATGCACCTGGGAAGTTCCTGAGGTTAAACTCTAGTTCCTGATGCTTCCCATTTACCTCTCAGTAAGGAGTTCCCGATGTCTTGCTCCCAAGGTAGCAAGATCATTTCCCACTCCATCAGAGTGAGCTTCAGAGACAGTTTCCATGACCAGGAAATACAACTCCAGAGGGCGCTTAACCTAACTCCTTCATGTCTATGGATGAGACAAGAAACTGCTAGAGAAGTCAAACTCCTGGCCCAGAGTCTTGCAGCCGTTGGTCACAGAGCCAGCCTGGGACGGAGCAGGCACCTCTTCCATGCCTACGCCCCACTTCTGCAAGCTGTTTTGAGTAGATGCTTCTCTTCCCAAGGATCATGTCCCTAAGATGCCTGGAAAGAAAAACTTCCATAACCAAAATGCTGTTTTCCACTGGCATCTGTGATTAGGCCAATAAATTATGACATTCAAAATCACTCAGAACTACTAAGACATTTGGGGTCATTTTGTTTATTATTAGAATACCCAGATGCTTCCTGGAATAAGGGTTTGCCTATATATTTTCTGACCACGTTTTAAAAGATTGGTTCATTCAACTAGTATTTCTTAAAGTGCCAGACATGCCTCCAAGGGTGCAAGAGTGAGCAGAACGCTTTTAAGAAAGAAACCATCACCCACGGGCTCTCACGTGGATTTGCATTCTGGTAGAACGTATCTGTCTTCATAAGTCACTTCAATTCAAGAAGATTCTACCTGTGCTTGCGAAGCACTGGGGGCCAGTGAGAAACCCCAGTCTTTACCCTTGAAGACATTAAGTAGCTAGAGGGAAGCAAAGCCCCTGCACAAAAACAGTTAATAAAAGATTTTCAAGTGACGAAAGCTAACCCTGAAGTAAATCCTGAGAATAGTGCAGAAGAAGAAAACTCAGAGGGCAATGTTTGGAAGCAACCAAGCTCGTGGTGGGAAGAGAGAAGCGTCAGGATGGAGAAAAAGGCAGCAGAGTAAGAAAGAGCTGGGTTTTTTAGGCACCTCCAGGCCAGAGCGGTAAGAGAGGCCTGAAGCCTGGAAGCACCAGCCTAGGACAATCAGAGCTACGGAAACCACTAGGCAAGAAGCTGAGGCTCGGGCTCCTGGTCCTGGCCGGAGGCAGGCCAGGCAGTAAAGAAGAGAAACCGGACTGGTTCGTTCATCAGACCCACACGCGTGTGTTCTGGGTGCGGGGTGAAGAAAGGGAGTTTGCTGAGGCCCACCTGGCCCGAGGAATACCCATGCTTTGTGGCAAGGACTAGAAAGGAAGTGACCAGGTTCAGCAGCAAAGTATGGCAGGGACACACTGTGATACAGGAAGACCTCAAAGGAGCTGGTATTTTGCTAAACCTAAGGACCCCAGGGGAGGTAGGCTGTGGTCTTTCTTAAAAAAAGTCATGTGTGGCCGACCTGGGCAAGGTCTAAGGGCTGGCAACAGGATGTTGAAGAAAAGACTGGCCTGGAGGCACAGAAAGTCTCAGGGGACATTCAGGAGGTGTCCCTGGGGCAGTGTGGCTCTAGCCTGGAGTCTAGCCTGGAGTCAGGCAGACAACCAAGAAAAGCAGCCCCTGCCCAGAACCATGAGTGGCCTGCAAGCTCGGGGTGGGGAACAGGCCTCATTTCACACAGGCCATTAGGGAAATAGGAACCAAAATCATTGTCAAGTCCAGATTTGACGCTGTTGCCCCTGCCAGGAACTCTCTCTAGAAATGGCTCTTCTGCCCACTCGCAGTCCTGGCCTGCTCCCACGGTCAGACAGGTCTCCGCTGACCCGAGCTGAGCCAGCTCTCAGAGTGAAATGCCACCTGGTCACAGAAGGCAGCAGAAAAGAGCAGCCTTTTCAGGCCAGGCCCTGGGCCCCCGCACCCGTCCGGCCCCAGGGGTAGGAGCACTGGCCCCTGCCGCTCTCCATGTTCTCAGGTCTTTCTTTATGCCAGACTGCCATGGGGTCGGAAGGCATAAGCAGAGAATCTTGGCAGCCTGCCCTTACCCAGCCCTCCTGGGCCTCAGCCCTGCCTGGCCTCTGGAGTCCCAGCGGCAGGGTCCTTCCTACCCGCTGTGGCGGAACCAGTCTCTTCCAACTGCCTGGGGTTCTAACTGCTGCCCATCAACTGCCCCAGGCAAACTGCCACTCAGTCTTGCCACCGGCCACCACCCGCTCACCTGACCCCCTTGTCCTTCCTTCCGTGGCCTTTTTCTCTCGACCCTCCTCAGAACCTGCCCCTGCTTTTAAGATGCTTGGTTTCTGCGGGGCACACGGGGCTGGCCATCATCTCGATGAAGGGATCTCACGCTTCTCCACGCTCAGACCCTTTGAGGACCCACATACAGATGGTTCTCAACAGCGGCTCGGGGCCGCTGTGGCTTGCCTTTGGGAAGAATGCCCTCGTGTGGCCCTGCTCTGGCCCTGCCACCCCTCAGAGCTGCGTCTAAAGTCTAGTCCTGGGTCTGCCGGGCCCTCCCGCCTCCACACCAAGACGGCAACGGGCCGACCCGGGTCCAGAAATGTGCCGTGTCAGCTCTTTCGCAGAACCGTGTAGGCAGGTCTGCCTGACGGTCAGCCCGTCCCGCTGCACCTGGGCTCCTGCTGGCCTGGGTTCTCTTGTCACTCTGTAGGTCACTTCATCACACACCCGACGCCGCACTCTTCCCTCTTCTGGAGAAACTTCTGGAATTTTGCTCCCTTTGCGTCCCTTTCCTCACACCTCTCCCTCTCAGAACTCTCGCTTTCCTCACGACAGTGTGGCCAAAACCACCTGTGTGCAAGACCCCAGGGTGCTGCACCTTCTGCCGGCACCCGGGCACATAGCTCGGGGCCGCCCGTCCTGTCCCGCGCTCTGCTCTGAACTCGAGTGAGCTCTCGGCATGGTCGAGTTCTGCAGTCATGGTGGAACCCCTCTGCCCTTTCCAGACATTTGGAGACAGAGGGGATAGAGGCTAGCATTCCTTGGGAACCCAGAAGGGGAGCACCCAGCCCAGCCCGGAAAGGGTCAAGGGGCTTTGCTAAAGAGAAGGGGTGGGAGGAACAGGAGGAAGGCCCCTAATTTAAAACGTAGAAAGACAAAAATGAGGACTTTGGTTGCCAGACCCCAAGGCCAGGCCTCTGGAAGGGCCTGGAACCGCGCCCGAAAGCCCGTGGCATCCTCAGGTTCTGCCTCTGCCACCTGAAGAGATGTCTGCTATTTCATTCATTTCTCTCTGGAAACTGACCTCCCCCTCACTCCCCTTGGCTGTCCCCGGCTCCTGAGAGCCCCGTCCCCTGATCATTAGAGTCACGGGATGGAGTCATAGAACACAACACGCCAGCCAGACGCACCTACAGAGGTGGGCGTCGGGCGCAGGTGGGCTCAGTCCTCTTCCCCACCTAAGAAGCTTCCGTCTGAATAGACGGAATGACGCTCTGGCCTGGTTCCCTGCTCTTGCTCTTGAGTCTTCTTTGCTTCCCAGCTCCCCTGGGGACACTGTGGAAGAAATGAGTGGCACAGCAGTGCTGTCCAGGGAACTCAGTCCTCCCTGGCCTCCTCCTGGGGTCTAGCTTGGTGCCTGGTGGAGCCATGGTGCTGTGGACCAGGCACCCTCTCAGGACCGTCCTCATGATGCTGACCACGGCCATGCCTGGCCTCCACAGAGAGCACTACCAGGGGCCTTTCTCAGCCGTCCCCAAGCTGGGGAGGTGCTCTGCCCCGGAGCAGCCAGGATTGGATGGAAGAATGCCCAGGGACACGCTGTGGTCCACATCAGGTGGCCCAGCCGCCGTCCTGGGCTCACCTGGGCCCTGGTGCATTTCCTGGGTTCCTGGAAGTGGGGCTCCACCTTGCTCCTCCCCTCTGGCCTGTGTCATTTCTAACCCCGAAGCCTGCCTGAGTGCCGGCGGCTCCCCTCCCAGGTCCTTAGGCCTGCGAAGCCCGTGGCCATGCTGATGGGTATGACCTCCGCCCACCGGGTTGGGGTGAGGCAGCAAAACTGAAATGAGAGAAGGCCTGCAGAGGCAGGCAGCGACGTGCCTAGAACAGAGGCGCCTGGGTAACCCAGACCCCACTTCCCGATGTTTTCCCTGCACAGACCACAGCCTGAGGTCGGGGGTCTGTCCCCGAGCGGCTGGACCTCCTCTAGGTTGCTGGCATCACTTCAGCGTGGTGGGCTCACAGCTGGAGGTCCCGGGGGTGTGGACTAGTCCCATGAACCGCACAGCCAGGGCGCCCTGCGGAAGCCCAGCACGGGGCCAGAGGGCAAGGCCAAGGCCACAGTCAGTCAGAACCGCCGTGCAAAGGCACCGGGGCCCACCGGAACGCCTCCTCTCCAACCTCTGTCTCCCAGGAGCACTGTCCTAAGAAGCCACTTGTACCCAAGTCTCTTGTCTTGAGTCTGCTCCTGAGGAATCCCACCTAAAACCATTCCCAACATGAAAAAATAAAATCGAATTGCTACTGCCACCCTCCTGCATGCGATGAATAAAATGTACTTTCCTGTAAGTGCACTGAATTTCTACTTAGAGCCTTCATCTTCCCCAGACTGGGCGGACCGCTCGGTTACCAGTCTGTCCCAGTGGTGTACTGGAAAGCTAGGATCTCCAGCCAGCTGGCAGGGGAGAAAAGAAACGACCCTGCCTCCAGAACTTGCTAATTCCCACCATGGCCAACACCAAGCTACCGTATGATGTCACTGAACAGGGGTTACAGGCATGAGCCTGCGAAAACGTGCCCCGGGTGTCACTGGCTCCCAGGAGCTGGGACTGCCAGCCCTAGCTTGCCCCTATTGGCTCCCAGCCCCTTCTCACAATGCTGAGAAGAGGCAAACTGTGGCCTTGGTGTGGTGGCTGTCCTCCCAAGTCACCTGTCCAGGGAGACTTTCCCACGTAAGGCCACATGGCCCCGCGGGCCTGATGGCACTGCCTGACACTCCCATGAGCCCCAGGCTGTGGGTGGACCTGTTTCCACACCTGTATCCTGACCTCCGTCCACCTCTCCCTTGGGGTCTGACTGCGATGCTGGTGTCCCCCGGCCCTGGAAGCGGGGTACACGCCTTTAATCTTCTCTATTTCCCCTACCTTGGAAGGTCCCCCAGGGGGATAGAGCCGTGGACTCTGCCGAACCCTCTCTTTCTGAATACTTCTCGGCCTCCTTCGGCCCTCTGCCGGTCACTTCTTTTTGGGAGTGCCATGAGTAGAAGACCTTCTTTTCATTCATTCACGGAGATAGACACTGGGGGACAGAGGACCTGAAAAACGGAAGTCCTCCCTCCGTGGGGTTTACACTTGGTTCCTATTCCTTGCTAGCAGCCAATTCAGCCATGAACGTCGAGAGCTACTCGCTGCTTGAAAAAGGTTTCCAGGCTGAGGTGGGGATAGCGGCAAAGGCCACAGGTAGAAACGAACTTGGGATTTAAGAAATTTTTAAAAAAAAGAAAGTCTGAGAGTGACAAAGACAAGTGACGGGGCAGAGGCAGGAGCCTCGGCCAGGCCACTCCAGCCAGGAGAAGCAAGGAGCGGGCAGTCACTGCAGGGTCACAAGAGGGCGTGACGGGACAGAATCCGTGTCTTTAGAAGATGAGTGCAGCCACTCTGCAGGGGCAGGGAGAGCCGCAGAGCTCCAGGAAACCAAGCACAAGAAGGGAATCATCTGAACTAGTGTTGAGGTGGTAGGGACAGAAGTCCTTGAGGTACAGAGTGAACCTCAAGGTTTGCAGTGACAGGCCCCCGACCCCACCTGCAAAGGAGACAGGAGCCCGCCGGGGTTTGGGGACTGAGCCACGCCCCGGCTGTGGTCTCCTCATCTGAGCTGGGGAAGAGAGGGAAAGCAGTGGAGTGTTCAGGGAGCACGCCATGCTCCTTTGCACTGTGAAAATGAGGTGACCACTGGCCATGGAGGGATGGGCCACCTCGTTGATAAAACATGGCGCCCGGGGCTCGGGGCAATAGAGATGGAAATGGGGGTGGGGTTTAATTTCTGCGTGGGATTTCCACCCAGGGTGGCATTCACACCGTGACCTGGAAGAGAGTACAGGCAGAAAAGAGGAGTGCTCAGGCCCAGGCGTGGGACTCGCCACCACCCAGAGATCCAGTGAAGCAAGAGCAGACCTCCAAGAAGACCAGGGAGGGAGGGGAGGTGAAGGGGAGACTTGGGAGCAGGCAGACACCAAGGGAAGGACAGAGACTGGCTCGAAGAGCCGTAAGAAAAGGAGCCGAGTCCGACAATGCTGCAGAAGTGGCCTCTGGCCCCGGCAGCACGGAGGTCAGCTCGTCACGACAGGAGCTGTCCCCGTGGAGGACAGAAGGAAGGGATGGAAAAGTGAATGGGACCCAAATTCCTGCTGGGAATGATTCTTGGAAAGCAAGGCCTGTGGGTGCAGGTGAGAAAGAGGATGTCCACGGGAAAGCAAAGGCCCGGGGTGAAGGGCAGGGCTCCCTGGACAGCCGTGGAGGAATCAGCCTCCAGGGCAGCAGAGGGGCCCCTGTGGCCCCCCCACCAGGAGGAAGCCGGGAAACAGAGATGGACATGGGTCTGCAGGTGACCACAAGATGAGGCCCCTGGTTTTGTTAATGGTCCTAATTTCTTGGTGAAAAGTGAAGCGTGACCGTACCTAACAGACTCTGAAGCACTGTTAAGAGCCGTCTTGAGACTAGAAGGTGATCCTCACGGGCCGGCTCCCTGAGTCCCCGTCATAATTCAGGAACAAGGAGTAGGCAAGAATGAGTCTTCACTGGAGACTGAGGCAGGCACAGGTAGCCATGCCGGGTCCAGGTCACCGTGCCAGGAATCGGAGAGTCCTTTACATGTGGGCTGTTGCAGCGCTCTGAATGGGCCAGCCTGGCATCCTGCCGTGATTTTGGTGTGGAGACAGGAGCCGTCCCCAGCTGGGGTCTCGTTTCGCAAGCTGCAGCATTCACAGAGGCAAGCCTGCTTGGACCCAAGTTGCCCAGCGGCGCTGTATTTGCTGAAGTGGGCCACAACGGGACGCCGGACATCAAAATCCTGAAAGTGTGTTTTGTGATCCAAGATGCACAGAGAATTTGTTGAGACTTCTTCATTTTAATCTAATATTGACCCAGGGCATTTTTCATTTGCTGTCTCCCCAAGCCCCAAAGGACTGAAATAAACCTAAAGAGTGAAAGATTTTAGAGAAGAAGAAACAAAATTTGGGAGACAGGAAATCAGATGGATTGTCACAGATGAAGCTTGAGAAGCCAGATCATAGGGTCACAGTGGGGACACCAGAGCCCCACCTTCGGCGTGTCACAGATGTGACAGGGAGATCTAGAGGGGAAAGGAGCCGGGGACCAGAGTAGCCCCAAGCTCCATCCCTCTCCTGCCCTCCCTGCCCCTCACAGCTGACCACGCCCCAGGTCCAGTCCCAGGCCCCGGTTCAGGGCTGGTGCCCCCAGAGGTGCCAGGGCGTCTGAACTGCGAGACTCCACACCCCGGGAAGAGCGGCTGGGTTCTGGAGCCGGGGCTTAACTGAACTCTCACGGGGGAGGGATGACACCCCCGTGCCACCCCAGCTCAGCCATGGGACTTGCTGGAGCCACGTTCAAACTCCAGACCCTTGGGACAAAAACATGCCTGAGGCTCTCCCAGGGAATCCAACTGTCCAGGAGAAAAGGCCCCAAGATGCCCCGGCGGGCCCCTCTCCCAAGGAACACATTCCAGCCACCCCACCCGGGGTAAAGAGAGCCCCAGAGTGAGGCCCTGTGTGCAGGGTTTCATCCGCTCTCAAGTGTTGGGCAGTTTGAGGGCAAAGATACAGAACGAAGGAGGCGAAAACCTAATTCCTGACTAAAAAAATGTCTCCTTTGTGCTGTCTCTCCCCTCCTCTCTCAGAAAAAAAAAAAAAAAGAATGAATAGCAGAGGCAAGGAAAGATATATACTCATTAAACAAGAATAGAACGATTTTATAACTGAATATACGTGTGTAGATATAAACATATATATTGCATGTGTATATTTCATACATACATCAAGGGAAAAAACTGTTGGAAATTGAGCAGTCACTAGGGAAATGCAAATCAAAACCACAGTGAGATCCACAGCGCGCCTACTTGGATAGCTAAGATCAAGTAGCAAGTATCTGTGAGCCTGGGGAAACTGGCCTTTCACTCATTGCCGGCAGGAGCACACACTGCTGCAGGCCAGAGTCTAAGAGGCCTTTCAAAAGCAGCACCTGAAACGGCGATTCCCGAAAGAAACGGACACAGGTGTCCACACAAAAGTTTGTACCTAGATGTTCATAGAAACGTTATTCATGTGAGCCAGAAAGGGCGAATGTCCATCACAGACGAGCAGATCAACCCAGTGCATCATTTCAAGGCATCGGGGTTCATTTCTTGATGGAGGGATGAAGCACAGATGAGGCTCCAACATGGGTGGACCTCGGACACACAGAGGATCACGCCACCTGCGATCCCATTTGTGTGGAATGTCCAGGAGTCCACCAGAGGCTGGGGGGCGGGACCAGGCGTGACTGCTGGGCCGCAGGGTGTTCTTGGAGGTGGAAAACACGTTGTGGAACTGGAAATTGGTGAGGGAAGCTCCCCAAGAACACACCAGAAAAATCCAAACTGCACACTTTGTTATGGGGCGCAACTTAAGAACAGACTGATCACCACTGAGAAGTCCAAATTTGAGAATCTTTATTAAGCCGGCCGGCTGACACAATGCCCCAAAAAATGGCTATTGAGAGAACAGCCCCGACCACAGGGTTGTAGGGGTTCTTACACCAAAAATCACATCAGTCGTAAGTGTCTGTTGCTATGATTCAAAATTACACATTAACATCATGAGATCATCGACAGAGGGGGAAGTGGGTCAAAACGACCCTTACCTAGGTACAAACTAAAGAATGGTTATTAACACCCACACAATCACTGTTTACATGGTACATTGTTTAGGAGCAATAGGGATCAAAAGAGAGCAATTTTTCTTTACATAGGAATTGTCATTCTGTATTGTTAAACATGTCACACTAAGTAACTGAGGATGGGCACAGAGGCGGGGTGTTCCCATGGGAGAAGCTTATTTCCTACATAACATGGAGTCTCAGAGCAAAATGGAGTCTGTTTCGTCAGCTCCCTTAGAGTCTGATCTGTAACATTCTCATGGAGTCAGATCTGTCAGCCCATCACACCACCTGCCTTTGCTTTTCACTCTTCTGCATCAGAGAACCTCAGCTGGGGATATCATGGCCGCTCTGAGATGGTCGCGCCCAGGGCTGGCAGAAGGGGCGCATGTGGGCCAGCAGTGAGGGGCTCCCCTTCCTCCACGTTGGCCTCAGGTAACTGGCAGAGCCTCTCCCTGTGCACTGGCTCTCAAGGGAGAGAACACGCAGCGAGGCGACCAGCATTCAGTAAACACTAACCCTAAAGTCCCCAAGCCCACTTCTTTCATATTTTTATTGGTTAAAGTAGCTGTAGACCCATCCCAGATTCAAGGGGAGGAGACATGCTCCTAGCGAGCACAGCTGGGCACGCACGGGGAGGAATTTGGGGGGATAGTTTTTTGACTCCAGTGCCCACAGTCTGCCTTCTAGCAAAAGCAACTCATGTCATAGGTGATTGTAGTGTGTCCAACACCATTAGCTTAACAGACTGAATCCTATCTCTAACATATTTAGTTGAACAGTTTATCATGCATGACCTGATTAAAAGTCCCAACATAACTAGGATGAGAGGTCTCACCATTGTGGTTATTAGAGTAGTTAACCAGGGGGACCAAGAGAACAGATTCTGGTACCAATATTTTTCTCGGGTTTTTACCTTTTTTTTTTTTTTTTTTACTTTTTTGAGCCTTTTTTTTTTCTTATTCAAAGATAAACTATCATGTATGACACCTGAGTGGTTAGTATAGAGACAATGCTTTCCCCTAAGGTCATACATAATTTTCCTTATTTTTAAAACAGCAAATTTAACCCTCTTTTGTTTTGTAAAATTACCTCAGCAGATGAATCAAGGGAATTTTTAAGTGGCTTACAAGGTTTTTTAAATTTACTTACGTTCAGATCTATTTGTCTACGTAAGGTTTTAAAATTTTGGTGTCCTGTAATGAGTGTAGTGGTCCCTATAGCTGTGGAGCCAGCTATATGTATTCCCACTAGGAGGGGAACTAAGACAGGGGCCACTCGTTTAGATATTAGCTCCATATGTTCCTTTTATCCCTCCCCATCGTAATAGTATACAGAATTTATCCATTTGGTAATCTCAAACAGTTGAACGGTTAAGCAAGGAGTTATTCCTTATGTAGTCCAAGCAAGAGAAAAAACATAATTAACACTTTTCAGTCTTATCTTTAGAAGGTGTTTGGGGTCTGTGAGGGCTATCCATTTTTCTCTTGTTCTGACTCAGATGTGATGAGTCCATGTTGTAAGTGAGGTCCCCTCCATTTCAGCCGGGCGTTAGTCCTTTTTGGAACCCTTCGACATAGACGTAGTCTTCTGATTGAAATGGGAGTTGGAAATCAGTGGTCTCTTGGGGCTGGTTCTCTCATAAGTTGAACCTGTTGGAGAGACTTAACAACAGGTTAGAACAGGAGCAGGTTCTTGGTAAGGGTGGAGGAAGGGCTCTGGAAGCATTAACGTTTTAATCTCTCAGAGGTCATTTGCCCCCAACTTTCTGGACCAAAACTGGTTCTTATTTTGTGATTTAACCCAGTTTACCTATCTGTATTGACTTTCTTTTAAAATTTTTATTATTACTCCTCTAATTTTAGGGACTTTTTACTGCTTACAGAAAAAGGGCCAGGACCGCTCTTGCTGCTTCCAGCTGAGAGGGGCAATGTGGGGTGGGGCAAGCAGTAAAAAGTCCCATTTAGAAATTGGGTCTTTCTAGGGGTAAAAGTCTTGTTCTATGAAAGAAACAAAAAACCATGAGTACAAAATAAATAGTATCTGGAACATGTCATGAAGATGATAGAAATCAATAATCTCTTACCAGGAGGTGGAAGAGCTGAGATGTTGTTTACATAAAAAGGCCTAACAAAGCCTAACAGGGCTGGAGAGGATAAGGCCTTAATTGTGAATCTGTCAGAGTTATCAGGAATGTAAACACAACATTTAATTAAGTTACTTACTGTCATCTGATTTTTGTAAAATAGCTTTTTATTGGCATTATCTCTTTGTTTAGTAGTGATCCCTTTATTTTTGTTACTTAGGGCTAGAGAATCATACTAGCGAGCATTGATTAAGTCTACCTGTATCAGAGATTAGAAAGATCTGTAGGCTTTAAACTGACTAAAACCTTATAACTCTGGCTGTTTCTCTTGATAGTTATCAGGCATTTTTGTCTAAGAATCTCTTATGTCACCTTCAGTTTTACTTATTTTGGGGGGGACTAACACAAGTGTACATCTCGAGTTATATTAAAATAACTATTGTTTAGTTTTTAAAATGTCCAGGAATGACTGTGTTTTAGTTTTAACTGTTTTGCTAGGTATTTAAGATCAAGCTGGTCAAACTGACCTTGTTCCTATCTGTTATTAAGAGCCAGCTGAGTTCCCATAGGGGTCACTCATGGGGAACTTGAGAGCAGCTTCTTAGCTCCTCTAGTGCCATTCACCTGGTAGGGTCTCCTTGATGAGGTGGCTTCCTTTGGAAGCATTAGGGATGTTTCCCTTTTCCAATGACCCTCCTCTGCAGCAGGTGCACTGATTGACTTTTTATCCTCTAGTGGTCTCAGCAATCCTCCCTGATTGGAAGGTCATGTGGCCCAGAGTTGCACAGCTCCTTAGAGAAGTTCTCTTATTCCCTGGGTTCAGGCTGACTCTGAGGGCAAGAGCCAAATATTTATTTTGTTGGCCCCTGTATTTTAAACTCAATCTTTAAGTTTTGATCTTAAACATCCAGCAAGTCAGTTTTGCCAGTCATACAGTAAGAGTACTGGGCTTTAACTTTAAAGTCTTTGACTTTCTAGTCATTTACCCACATTTATTTAATTGTGATCTATATTATCTGCCCTATAGGTGATGGTTTATTATCTCAAATTAATTCATATTGTTTGTTCTTGAAGCAGTACTTCTGCAAAACATTAATTAGGCAACAGTTAGAGTTTACAAGAAAAATACAAAATTGAATTAACAACAGTAAAAATGTATTTGGTTGTGTAATAGCTATCTTAAATTTTGGCTGAGCTATATTTTATATCCCCAGTTTGAGACCACAGTAATTTTACAACAAAAAAACCAATCTTTTGAATATAACTATAAGTGAGCTGAAGTCTGACTTATTTTGGAGCCACTGTAACATGTAGTAAGGTGGGAGGCAGAGCCTTATCTCAGGTAAGGCGGGGCTCTTTATAAATCTTAGGAAAAGCAGTCTAGTTCTGAAGCTGATCTTTATCTTTTTAAATATCATTTTATAAAGTTTACATATATTGTTTCCTAAGTCTATATAAGTGTTAATTAACACAGTATGATCTGATATGACACCTAAAACATGAATCAAGGAAAGCTGAGAGAGATTTTAACTTTCCTTTTGTGTAGTAAAGTGGCAAAATGTTAACCTTTAAACAGATCAGACTCTCATTATCTTTTAGAAATACATTTATATTTTTATCCCAGTGTAGAAGGTAACATAAGGTCCAGTTACAAAACACTAAATATATAAATAAATCCCCAATATAATTTGTTATTCTGATAAGTTTAAAATTACCATTACAACTTTAGGTTGGAGAATACCAGCTTGATAAAACATTCTTTTAAACATTTTAAAGAATTGTATACCTGGAAGATATGAACACATTTAATATATAAAGAAGAGTAGTAGAATCATAATTGCATTGATGTTTTTATATTAACCGTGTTTAACTTTTACAGAAAATTTAGACTTTGTAATGTAGTACAATACTCTAAAATAACAGTTGCTGTTTAACCAGAGTTGTACAAACCCCCAATTTTTAAGACTAGTTGCTCTGGAGAATAAAACTTAACAGACACAATGTTAAGAGTAAATTAATATTTTAAGAATTATTTGTCATTTCAGCATATAGACTGAACTTTGGTTTTTATCAGTACATTAGTATTTGTCCTTAGGAAAAATCTTGAATAGTTTTAACTGTTGTGTTACTTATATATACACATAAACCTTTTAAAATTTATGCTTAACACTTTTTAATCAATTAGACACTCTTGTTGTTTACTTAGATGTATTACAGCTTTATTTTATCACATAGACATTTTTTTACCTAGAAACACTTTTTTTACTAAATATATTTTTACATCTAAAACCTTGTAATGTTTTAATCTGTTGATCCCCCTTTTTAAAATTTATATTCTGAAACAACCCTTATAAATTCCTGAATTTAGATAAATTACTCCATTTTAATCAGATGAAATACTTTGTTTTTTATAGAACTCTATTTAAATACAGTTGAAACTTTTGGGTCCTTTATATAGAATAATACCTGTTAAGACTTTTAGTAACCATGTTTTCAGTGATAACACAAAATAAATTTAAATCCTCTTTTTATTTACCAATTTATGAAAACACCAAAAATGTTTTAAGTATGTTACCCTGTGGAATTTAAGGAGTTAAGAGTACTTGATGTTATATTTATCAGTTAGCATTTTAACTTTTTAAACCAATCAGATGTCTCTAACAATCACATCCATGATCAATCCCATATATGTTAAATCTAATTAGTTATTTTTTTAAAAACCAAGATATCAGAGAAGTACATTGGACCGTATCACTCATTTCTTTCCTTTTTGAAGAAAAATCTAGAAATAGTGGATATTAGACATTTTATAAAATTAGCATTTTATTATTTTTGACCACCTAGAAACAAAACTGTGTTAGTAACTTGAAAGACATATTTTTGTTTACCCAATTTAGAAACCTTTTAAATCATGTAAATCAAAAAGTATTTGGATCTACTTTTTTTAAATTTTAATTTATGAGCTCACATGTCAATTTTGGTACCAAATATATGTAGCCATGACAATACGCCAGTGTACATTTACATAAAATAAATAGATGGACAAAGGCCTTATAGCTTATTTTTTAAAAACCCATTAGATTGAGAGTTAACCCTTGTAAACTGGCCTCTGAATGAAACAGAGCATTGAGAAAACCTTATAGTTGGATAAAATAGTTCTGATCAAAAATTAACCTAGGCACACCAGATCAAAATCATGAACTCAAAAAATTAGAATTTTAAAGTCTTTTTGGCCTCCATCCTGATGTGGTCCCTCTCATCAGAGAAGAAAAGGAATTAAGAGACTACAGACAAAGGTTATGCCCTATCCGTCCCTGAAGGAGTTTCCCGAAGAGACAGCAAGGGAGCTGCTTCCATTGGTCTCCTTGGGAGAGCCCCCTCAGGTTGGGGTCTTGTTCTAAACCGGTTTTTCTGGCCTCTTGGACAGCAGCTGTCAAGATTTTATCCTGGCATTTTGGTGGACCAACTCCAATAGTTGGAAGTTTCTGTTGGTAGCAGTTTACATTTTAATGTAAGCTTCAGTGAACATGGTTAAAAACCTTTTTTAGCTATTTTTTTTTTCCAATTTTGACTATAAAACATTTGATCAGGATGTTCAGGCTGCCCAGAGACAATTTGGTGGTCCCCTGAGGAGGCCATCTGACCTTAAAAGTTGGTCATTCTCTCTCACAGAATTTAGAGAGAGAAAAGATGTCACAGTGGGTCCCGTCGTCAGTGGCCCTTCTCTGGAATTCCTGGAAATTTGTCAATATGCATTGAAGGGTGTATATGATGAACATGAGGGAGACTGACCCATGTTCACACTCAAGGCAACAAAAAAACAGAAATAGGCAAACAAACAAAGAAGAGGCAAGACACCAAAGACCATGACAAGTGGCCACTCCAGATTCCAGACCTGAGGGCCTGGGCAACGTCTTGCCAGTCCCGGACTCAGGAAGTAATGCTGCGTCCAGCCTTCCTCAGAGTCCCCAGATACAGATCCGCCAGAAGCAGACTTACCGGTCCCCCAGGGGTGCAGAAACAGGTGACTCTTGGAGAATTTGGTTCAGTCCTGGGGCGGGGATCCACAGACCATGCCGCCTGGGGCTGAGGAACCTCTCTCAGAGACCTTCCCCTAGGAGCAACGCTGTGGCCTCTCCCCTCTGCAGGAGTTTCCAGGTCAGTGGTGAGTGGTGGTTACCCACCAGGCAGCGAGGATCTCACTAGGGCCTCCAAATGTTATGGGGCACAACTTAAGAACAGACCAACCACCACTGAGAAGTCCAAATTTGAGAGTCTTTATTAAGCCGGCAGGCTAACTGTCTCACACAATGCCCCGAAAAATGGCTATTGGAAGAACAGCCCTGACCACAGGGCTATAGGGGTTCTTATACCAAAAATCACATCAGTCGTAAGTGTCTGTTGCTATGATTTGAAATTACAAACTAACATCATGAGATCATCGACAGAGGGGGAAGTGGGTCAAAATGACCCTTACCTAGGGTCAAACTAAAGAATGGTTACTAACATCCACACAGTCACCGATCACATGGTACATTGTTTAGGAGCAATAGGGATCAAAAGAGAGCAATTTTTCTTTACATAGGAATTGTCATTCTGTATTGTTAAACATGTCACACCAAGAGACTGAGGATGGGCACAGAGGCGGGGTGTTCCCATGGGAGAAGCTTATTTCCTACATAACATGGAGTCTCAGAGCAAAATGGAGTCTGTTTCGTCATTTCCCTTAGAGTCTGGTCTAGAACCTTCTCATGGAGCCAGATCTGTCAGCCCATCACAGCTCGTTTTCACTGTAGGGAGGATTTCATAACATGGGGGTTGCATCTTGATACATGCATGTGTATTATTTTTCGAAAATCTGGAATATAAAGTTGAGAAAAATCATCCAAAAAATGAAACAAAAGACGAATAAGAGAAGAAAACTATAGAAAAAGCTCAGCAAGTACTGAGAATCATCGCTTCCTAGGAGCTCACCACTCCAGCTCGGATGACGTTTCTCACTCTGAGAAGCAGCAGGACAGGAGTGGTCCGCAGGGAGCCGCAGTGGAAACAAGCAACAGGGACACGCCAGTCTGGTGTGTGGTTGGCAGCCACCTGGAAAGCAGACCTTCAAACCACCTGCCGGGTGCCGGCCTCAGGCGCGCAGTGTGGCTCCCGCGTGACAGAGCGAGGCATCTGTACCTTCTTTGTTGCTCATCTTTGCCAGATGGGTCTGCATTCATACTTTTTCTGTGTATTATAA
Source organism: Sciurus carolinensis (assembly GCF_902686445.1). Classification (NCBI taxonomy): domain Eukaryota; kingdom Metazoa; phylum Chordata; class Mammalia; order Rodentia; family Sciuridae; genus Sciurus; species Sciurus carolinensis. The sequence goes on from NC_062227.1 coordinate 2,184,271, forward strand.
TAAACTCACTAATAAAGAAGCATTTTTTTGCAAAAAAAAAAAAAAAAAGAAGAAAACTAAGAAAATTCTAAGACCAGGAATATTTCTTAAAAAGAAAGAGAAAAGGAAAGGAAAATCATCAATTAAATCAAAAACTTTCTCAAAATTGAAGCATTAAATGTCTAGAGAAAAACAGTAAGTAGAAGTTAAAGATTAAAAAAAAAAAAAAAAAAAAAAAAAAAACCACTAAGCAAGATTGCAACCACATCAAGGTCCACAGTGTGAAATTTCAGGTCCCTAAAAGCCAGAGAAGAGCTGTGAACGAGGAGCAGCAGGGGTAGGGCCATAAAGGGTGGAGACTCAGAGCGGCCAAATCCCCAAACCTACTGGGAAGCATCAGCTTCATGCCTTAAAAATTCTGGGACATAGCTCAGTGGTGCCATCCCTACCTAGCCCACACAAGGCCCTTGGTTCCCGCTCCAGTATTGGGGGCAAATCTAAACAAGTAAATAAAAAATTTAAAAGTATATTTATACATAAATACACACACACGCACATACATCTCCAATCTAGGATTCCATTTCCAGTCAAATTAGCAGTTTAAACAGAGCAAGGAGGTCTTTTTAGGCATATGAACTCTTAAAAAGACAACTTTCAACATTGGTTTCTCAAGAAGGCATTAGAGGGGGTGGAAGCGTAGCCAGGGGACCAGGGTACAGACTCCCAGCAGAGCAGGGATCCCACGCCGGGAGGTGGCACAGTGACCCAGCGATGACTCTCCAGGGCACGGAGCCGCAGGGGCAGAGAAGCTGTGAACACAAAGACCTGCACGCAAGTCCGCCGCAGCTCTGCTCGCCAAGCTCCTCTTCACAGGTGAACCGCACACTGTGGTCCACCCAGACCAGGGAAGGCAATTCCCACCCAGGACGAGGTGCGCTATGGAGCCGTGGAAAGACTAGACACTGAGGCCGACATTCTGGAAAAGGCGACACTGTGGAGAGGCATCCAGACCCCTGGCACACACAACGCCCCGCGCAGACCCTCGTGGGAACTGGGCAGTCGAGGTTCTTCAGTCACAACCCTGCGGGACATAGTGGAGAGGTTCCTCAGAAAGCGAGAAAAAGACACACGCAGGATCCGGCGGTCGCACGGCCGGGCGGGCGTGACGCAGTCGAATAGAAGGTGGTGCACCCCAGAGACAGCCACAGCCCGTGGCCACTGCAGGACTGGTCCCAACAACAGAGACGTGGACTCGACCTAGCTGTCCATCAGCAGGAGCAGGGATGAGAAACGTGGCCTGTGCACACAACAGGACATGATGTACTCAAGGGTATTAAGAGAGCATCAAAAGTGCCTGTGAGACACTAGGCCCTGAGCATGCCATTTTAGGGTGAAAGACACTCCGATGTCACCTGGGTCAGGTTGGGGACAGTCCGCATGACTGGCCACATGAAGCAGTCTGGCTCAAGCCGATCAGTCTTTTCAGGGACCAGACGGTGGAATCCTTTCAACCTATGGTGTTGTCCTTTGCAACAGGTGTGTCAGGGTGGAACCTCATCATAAACCCAGGCGCACCTGCAGAAATTGAAGGCAGTGCAGTCTCGAGCTCGCCCCTCAACCCCACAGTCCTGAAACACGCTGCCATCCTTCCGTCACCCAGGGCCCTGCCTGCCTCCCCCAGCCCACTGACTTTAGCTGCTTTAGGTGAGGCTTGCATACATTGTGACACACACACCTTAGTCACATCATTTTGAAAAATGGGGCTCAATATAACCCATGTCCCTTGCAGATGCGGAACATTGCATCTCCCCCAAACTCCATGACCCTTTTCATTCGATACTGTGTGCCGGAGGCAGCCATTATAATAACTTCTTCAACCTGAACGAATTCTGCTCCGGAATCTCATGCAGGACCCTCATGTGTTGACGTTTTACTTGAGTCACCAGTGTGAGACTGGTCCCTGGGTTGAGGTGGATGAGGGTCTTTTACTCAGGAGCAGAAGCCCGTGGCATGCGTGTGCCACCATTTGTTCCAGCGCTGTCCGATTTCCACTGGTTTGTGGGAGTTCCTGGTGGACACACACTCCCTCGGACAGGCTCTCTGAGTAGTTTCTTACGCTAAGTGGAGTTTCATTTTAAGCAATCAAGATTATCAGTCTTCCTACTGTGGTAATTTTTCTATCTTAGCTAAGAAATCTCTGCTTATCTCCATATCACGATATTCACCTTCTCAAAACCTTGATAGTCGTAGATTTCACAGTTAGGTCTAGCTTCAGTCCTGTGGGGTGGGGGACAAGGGTCACCGTTTCCAGTATGAACGTCCAGCTGCTCCACCGTTGTTATTGGAGACACTTTCTTCCACTAAATGACTTTGGTGCTTTGTTAAAACCCAATAGTCCAGGTCAGTAGAATCAGTTTCCTCTCTCCACATTCCACCTCAGTAACCCATCTGCCTACCCTTGTGCAACACTACCTTGATTGTGGTTATAGAGTGAGTGAGCTTTGGGGGAAAAAAGGTAGTTTATACTCCAGCTTTGGTGGTCTTTATCAAGATTCCTTTGGATATTCTAGGTTGCTTGCTTTTACAGATACATTTTAGAACTGGCTTAGAAATTTCTGTGAAAAAATTGGAATTTTGGAATGACATTTGAGGCTCACTGAATCTTGAGATTAACGTAAGGAAATGGGCATCACAACAACACTGAGTCTCTCAGGCCATAACATACTATACCTCTCCATTTACTTACATCATCTTTAATTTCTTTCAGCAAAGTTCCATCATTTTCAATATAGATATCTTGTACATCTTTTTATAAAATTTACTCCTAAATATCTTGTGATTTGGGATTCCATTGTTAATGGAGTTTGAAATTTTCATTTTGATTGTGTTACCATTGTTATTAGCATGTAGCAGTATTACCTGTTTTTGCAAGTTGACCTCATATACAAAGACTGGTCAAACTCACACATGTGCTCTACAATGCTTTTAAGATCTTTCCTTAGTGTTTTATATAAAAGCAGATGTGGTCCAGGAATGTAGACAATCTCAATTCCTCCTTTTCCATATTTTCACTTGCAGTTTCTTTTTCCTGCCTAATTGCAATGGCCAGGACCTCAAGAGTCATGTTGACTAGAACAGTAAGAGCAGGTACCACTGCTTCCCAATCAGTGTCAGGAAAACAGCTTTCAGTGTTTCACTGTTAATCAAGATGCAGGGTTTTAATGAATATCCCAACATCAGAAGTTTAATTCTATGCCTCGTTTGCTAAGAATTGGGTTTCTTTTCATAAATGGATAACAATTTTGTCAATGATTTTTCCGTTCCTATAGAAGTAATTGTACCATTTTCTCTTTAACATAGCAATGTGGCAAATTGCATCTATTGATTATAAAATGTTAAATGAACCTTGTACTTCAGAGACAATTCCCTCATGAAATGAAGTTACTTTTCTGCATTGTTGGATTTAATTTTCCAATCATTTTGTAAGATTTTTTTTTATCTCTATTCATAAGGAATATGGACCTAAAATTTTCTGGTGTTACATTTTGTCAAGTTTATATTATTAAGGTTGGGCTGGTCTCCGGTCACAGGGTATTTTTTTATCATTCCTCTATATTCTAAAGGAGTTTATGTAAGATTGGTATTATTTCTCCCTTAAATGTTGTTCAGAGTTCACAAGTAAAATCATGTATACATGGAGTGTTCTTGGTGGAGACGCTTTTAATAATGTTCTCAATTTTCTTTGCTTAGACACAGTACTCGAGTTTTCAGTTTCTTGGGTCAGTTTTATTAGTGTGTCTCTTGGCCATTTGACTGTTCCATCTAAGTTGTCTTATGTGTTGACACAGGTTGTTCACAATGTCACCTTGTTACAATCCTGACGGATGTGGACTCTCCTATGATGTCCCCACTCTTAGCCTTGGCTTTGGTGGTCTGTTTTCTTCTTTACGGGAATTATTAACCTTATTAAACTCTGCAAAGAAAAGTACTTCCTGCTTTGTTGGCAATTATATTTCTGCTCTGACACACTGCCTTCCTCTGCTTATTTGGTTTCATTTCTTGTCCTTTTCTAGGTTCTTAGGATGGACACTGAAATCAATGATTTTTGAGCCTTCCTTCCTTTCCGATGAGGCACCAAGAGCCTCGATGTCCCTCCCAGCAGGGCTTGGCGACCCTTGTTCCAAGGCCCCACCTGGCACGTTCATGGCCACAATGCTTCTCATCCTGTGCTGCTTCCTAGAGCCACAGGCTGTTCAGGACTCTCTTGTTTAATTTCCAGATAATTGGGGATCTTTTTGAGATGCTTTAATGTTATTCTAATGAACTCCAATGCAGACAGAAAGCTCGTTCTGTTAGACTTTTGATAGTGTGCAATCGGTTGAGACCACCCTTTGACCCAGAATCTGGTCTGTCCTGGCGAGTGCGACCAGGAAACTGGAAAGAAGCATTTGCATCTGTCCCATGCAGGGCTTGCAGTGACCCAGAGCACCCTCGGGCCTCCCGGGGCTTCTGCTGACGAGGGACACACATTCCGAGAGGTCACGGTGAGCATGGATTTGTTTACTTCCCCCTCAGGTTCTGTGCAGGATGATATTGTGAAACTCCACACACAACATTTCTGTCTCCTCTTCCTGAGGCGCGTGCCTTTCTATCACAGTGAAATAGCCCTGTTTCCAGGAAGCCTGGCCCTCAACGTCTGTGTTTCTTGCTATTCACATACACACTCCAAGCTTCTGGTGATTAAACGTTCCACATGAAGAGTGTCCTCCCAAAATCCACACCCACTGGATCTCCGGATGAGACTTCATTCATAAATCATCTTTGTAGATTATACTTAAGGGATAAAGATGAGAGCACATCGGTTAGCCCTAGGTCCAGTAAGACTGTCCTTAACGAGGCAGAACAAGACAGAGGCCCAGGGAAGAAGGTCAGGCAGACAGTGCAGTGGCATTGCCCCGGCCGAGGGGGCAGAGAAGTGCCTTTCCCCAGAGCCTTCTGGGGGAGCTGGGCCTGCTCAGATGATCTCCACTGCCACCTCTAGACTGGGAGATAATGAACCCTATGGTTTTAAGCTTCCCAGCTGATGATTTGTTCCTGCAGACCTAGGGGACGACAGACAATATATAGTGACACCAGCAGAACAAAATATCATAGACGAGGTGACTTCAACAGGAGAAGCTTTATTTCCTTGCAGCTGCAGAAGCTGGAGGTCTGAGATCAGGTTGCCAGCACAGTTTGGGTGGGGTGAGGGCCCTCTTCCTGGCATGGAATCGTGTGCAGAGAGATTGGAACATGCTCTCTGGTGCCACATGACTTCACCCAACCTCCTAACACTGTCAGGTTGGGGGTTAGAACCTCAGTGTGGAAACTGAGGGTGGACACTGGCAGCATCGAGCCTCAGGGCATGAGTCCTTCTTTCTTGTTCACTTCAACCTGCTGGTGTGTTTCTTATGAACAGCACCAAGTTGGGTCTTTGCTTGCTCACTCTGACCAGTCTCTGCTTTTTCTTTGGGGAGTTAGTCCATTTATGTTATTAGTGTGGTTGTATTGAAGTCTGCCATTGAGGCTTTTCTTTACTATTTCTTTTGTTCGTTTCCCTCTCTTCCTTCATTCTTTGTGCTTAATTGAATATTTTTCAGCATTTCAGTTTTATTTCCCTATTGTTTTTTTAAAAAGTATTAAGAGTGTTTTGAAGCAGGATTATCATCAAAATATGTAACATATACAAGATAAATGAGTGCTACAAAGGAATTGAAATGTTAAATAAAAGACAAATTGGTCTTCTTTCAGAGCTTGTTTTATGAATTTTTACATATTTTGTATTATACAGAGACAAAAGAAGATATGTTACATCATCTTTATTCTCAAAGAGTTCCCACTTAAGTTCATGAAGGCGTTTTAGCTCTCTTCATTGTAGATTTGGGGCCTTTGAAGCAGTGCTACAGACAGCCGGTACTGCAAGGGATAGAATTCTGGATAACCACCCTGTGAAGGGGTTTGCTCACATAGGTCCTGAAATTTTTCCCTTGGTGACTCTTAACTTTATAGAACAGTGTGTTCATTGTGACTTTCTTTTCCCCCTCAGGACTTGGGATTGAACCCAGGGATACTTAACCGCTGAGCCACGTCCCAGCCCTTCTTTGTGCTTTCCCTAGAGACAGGGTCTCACTGAGTTGCTTAGGGCCTCGCTGAGTTGCTGAGGCTGACTTTGAACTCGCGATCTTCCTGCTCCGCCTCTGAGCTGCTGGGATGACACACGTGTCACTGAGCCTGGTCATTTTCACACACAGGTGAAAGCACAAGTTGGGTTAGTGTTGCTGCCCAGTCCCGCCCACTCCCCTTCCTCTGACCTTTCCCTGATCTTCTTCCTCTGCCCCAGGGTCTCCCTTCTACTTCCATGACACACTCTCTGTCCCGTTTTCCCCCCTGGCTTCCTCTTACGAGAGAAAACAGGCAGTGGTTGTCTTCCGAGTCTTATTTCCAGTTCCATCATCTTCCTGCAGACAACATAATTTCATTTTTATTTCCAGCTGAGTGTATACATGCCACACTTTCTTCATCCATCCATCCACTGATGGACACTGATCCCACGGTACGGCCGTTGGGCATTGAGGATGGTAAGAGTGGAAATGTGGTGTCTCTAAAGCCTGCAAACTTTAACTGGTTTGGATAAATACTAAGAAGCGGCACAGAAGGATCCTATGGTGACTCTCCCCTATTGGCTTTGTGTTGGGGTCTGTGCCATGTGGGCTGCGCCAGAATGGCACCTGGCGGCCAGCCGGAGGTTGTTTTGATCACATCGGCAGTGAGGAGGTTAATTAATATAAGCACAGCCAGGTGATTTATCATTGGCCGTGTTCAATTAGGTCCACGCACACAACGCGTGCACAGGTGTGCCCGAGTGCTCCTGCTCGGGCCTGCTCATTTTAACCTTTGCCGTGATAGGGCAGCTGGCTCCTGCCTGATCTCAACTGGCATGGCCCTGCCCTCCACCTGCTAGAGGGAATATAAGCAGGCAGTAGGCAGAAGGCAAAAAGAAGCAGCAGTAAGCTAAAAGCAGCAGCTAGCAGAGAAAAGAAGCAGCTAGCAGAGAGAAGAAGCAGCTAGCAGAGAAAAGAAGCAGCTAGCAGAGAGAAGAAGCAGCAGAGAGAAGAAGCAGCTAGCAGAGAAAAGAAGCAGCTAGCAGAGAGAAGTAGTGGCAAGCAGAAAGAAGCAGCTAGCAGAGAGAAGAAGCAGCAAGCAGCAGAAGCAGTAGGCAGAAGGCAGATGGCAGATGGTAGAGCGGAGGACTAAGCACGCACCTCTAGTATGCACCTTTAGTTCACAGGATGCAGGACGCACCTCTAAGAAGAAGCAGCAGAACTCTAAGAAGAAGTAGACTCTGAAAGCATAGCAAGCCTCTCTTTCTTTAAAAATTTCCTCTATAAGCAAAGCCTTTCTTCCTCTCAAAGTCTCTCTTCCTCTATAAATTAGTGAATATAGGAAAAGTAGTTTATTCCCAGTCCGCCTCCGATAAATACCCGCGCAATTGTTGCTGCAGGCGGTAACAAATATCCACAGGATTGTTGCCGTGGGTGGCGACAGCTTTGAAAATCTGCTGTCTTGCACTAAGTGATCCTAGGCCTGCATTGTATAAAATACAGCCTGTCACCAAACACATGGCCATCTAAGTTTAAGCTAATTAAAACTACAGTTAAAATGTAGGTACAGTACCACTTCACGAGCTTAATGACAGCTTGCAGCCAGTCACACAAGGCAGAAATCACGCCTCACAGTGTGCTTCCCCCAGGGCAAGGCAGGTAGGGAATGTTTCCATCACAGTGGGAAGTGCTACTGGTAAATGACTTATTATCACACCATGTGAAATAAAACATGGGCACCTTGTAAGAACCTGGCTCCTCCACCCCCACTCTGTTAGTCCAGTTTTCATCACCATGATAAAATACCTGAGGGAAAAAACTTAAAGAAGGAAACATGGGTTTGGGCTCACAGTTTCAGAGGAATTAGTCAGTGGTCACTTGGTTCCACTGCTTCTGGGCCCAAGGTGAGACTGAACATGGAAGGTGAGGGAACAGAGCTGTGAGAGAGTGAGCCGGCTCACACAGAGCCCCTGCCTCAGCCAGCCTGGTGTGCAGTCCTCGGTCAGAGACCTCAGGGTCCAGGAGCCCTGCGGAGGGGTTCAGGTGCAGACCCACCTGCAGCCACCTCAGGGTCCTCACCATGTTCCACCACCTGCTCTGCAGGGGGGTTCAGGTGCAGACCCACCTGCAGCCACCTCAGCGTCCCTACCCACCTCCCAGCACCTGCCCTGCAGGGGGTTCAGGTGCAGACCCACTTGCAGCCACCTGTTCAGGCACTGTTCCTGCTTCATCCACATGTCCCACGTCCAGGACCTCCTGTGGCTGCACCCTGAACAAGGCAGTGTTTGAAGTTCAGAAGAAAGGACATAAAGGGTCTGTACTTGCCCATCTGTGCAGGACGTGTCCTTCCTTGTCCTGTCCCCTAGATGGGATACCACCTTGGCCACAGGCCTTGGGCCTAATGAGTCCCAAGTCCCATTTTTCTTGGTCTGGGTGAGCTGATGATAAATCCTCCCTGGAATTTTTATCTTAAATATATTTCATCTTTATTTTTTATTCTTATTTTTAGATATACATGACCATAGAATGTAACATGTGTATTTATATATGAACATAGGAGAGTGATGTCACAGTCATTCCACTGTCTTTCCTATTCCCATCCCCTCTACCTTTCCTCATTCCCCATTGTCTAATCAATGAACTTCTATTCTTCCCTCCAGCCCCGCTTTTTGTGTGTTAGCATTCACATATCAGAGAGAACATTCAACATTTGTTTTGGGGGGATTGGCTTATTTCACTTAGCATGATAGTCTCCAGCTCCATCCATTTACCAGCAAATACCACAATTTCATTCTTCTTTATGGCTAATATTCCATTTTGTATATGTACCATATTTTCTTTATCCATTCATCTATTGAAAGTCACTGAGGTTGGTTCCATAGTTTAGCTATTGTGAATTGAGCTCCTGCAAACATTGATGTGGCTGTGTTACTGTAGTATGTTGATTTAAATTTGTAGTATATTGGATAGATACTGAGGAATGGAATGACTAGGTCAAATAGTGGTTCCATTCCAAGTTTTCTGAGGAATCTCCATATGCTCTCTATACGGTTGCACCAATTTGCAGTCCCACCAGCAATGTATGAGTGGATCTTTTCCCCCACATTCTCGCCAGCATTTACTTTTACTTATATTCTTGATAATCGCCATTCTGACTGGAGTAAGATGAAATCTCAGTGTAGTTTTGATTTGCATTTCTCTATTGCTAAGAGATGTTGAACATTTTTTCAAATATTTGTTAACCTTTCACATTTCCTCTTCTGTACAGCACTTTTGGTAGTATGGCCATTTTGGCAATATTAAAGGAAACATGGGAGATCTTTCCATCATCTAAGGTTTCCTTCAATTTCTTTCTTTAGTGTTCTGTAGTTCTCATTGTAGAGGTCTTTCACCTCTTTTGTTAGATTGATTCTCAAGATTTTTTTTTTTTTTTTGAGGCTATTGTGAATGGGATAGTTTTCCTAACTTCTCTTTCAGCTGATTCGTCATTGGTGCATTAGTTTTGCATCCTGTTACTTTGTTGAATTTGTTTATGAGTTCCAGAAGCTTTCTGGTGGAGTTTTTTTGGGTCTTCTAAAGGTAGAATCATGTTGTTGGCAAATAGCGATAGTTTGAGCTTTTCTTTTCCTATTGATGTCCCTTTAATTTTGTTCTTCTATCTGATTACTCTGGGTAGGATTTCAAGGACGATGTTGAATAGAAGTGGTGAAAAAGGGCATCCCTGTCTTGTTCCAGTTTTGAGAGGGAATGTTTTCAGTTTCTCTCCATTCAGAATGATGTTGGCCTTGGATTTAGAACATATAACTTTTATAATGTTGAGGTATGTTCCTACTATTCCTAGTTTTTCTAGTGTTTGAGCATGAATGGATACTGAATTTTGTCATGTGTTTTTTCTGAATCTATTGAGATAATCATATGATTCTTGTCTTGAAGTCTATTGATGCAATGAATTATGTTTATTGATTTCCATACACTGAACCAAGCTTGCATCCCTGGGATAAACCCCACTTGATCATGATGCACTATCTTTTTAATATGTTTTTGTATGTGATTTGCCAGTATTAAAAATTTTTGCATCTGTATTCATCAGGAATATTGGTCTGAACTTTTCTCTCCTTGATGTGTCTTTTTCTGGTTTTGACACCAGGGTGATACTAGCTTCTTAGAATGAGTTTGGAAGGGTTCCCTCCTTTTCTTTTTCATGGAATAATTTGAGAAGTATTGGTGTAAGTTCTTCTTTGAAGGTCTGGTAGAACTTGGCTGAGAATCCACCTGGTTATGAGCTTTTCTTTGTTGGTAGGCTTTTGATGGTGTCTTCAATTTTATTGCTTGGAATTGATCTGCTTAAATTTTCTCTGACTTCCTGATTCAGTTTGAGTAGGTCATATCTCTCTAGAAATTTGTTGATGTCTTCCTGATTTTCTATTGTATCGGAGTATAGATTTTCAAAATAGTTTCTGTTTATCATCTGTATTTCAGTATTGCCCGTGGTGGTACTTCCTTTTTCATCATGAATTTTAGTAATTTGAGTTTCTCTCTCTCTCTCTTTCTCTCCTGCTCTTGTTCTTGCTCTCTCTCCCCTATCCCCCATTAGCTTGGATAAGGGTTTATCAATTTATTTTTTTCAACAAACCAACTTTTTGTTTCATTGATTTTTTTTTTATTATTTTGTTTCACTTTCATTGAATTTGGTTCTGAGTTTAATTATTTTCTATCTTCTACAGCTTTTGATGTTAATTTGTTCTTCTTTTTCTAGGGTTTGAGATATAATATTAGGTTATCTATTTGGTAACTTTCTAGTCTTTTAATGAATGAGCTCAAAGCGATGAGCTTTCCTCTCGGCACTGCCTTGGTAGTGTCCCAGAGATTTTGAGACATTCTCATTTACCTCTATAAAGTATTTTTTTTCTTTCATCCCTGATTTTTTCTGCTATCCATTGGTCATTCAATAGCTTATTATTTTGTCCCCAGGTGTTAGGGTAGCTTCTATTTTTCATTTTATTGTTGATTTCTAGTTTTATTCCATTATGATCCAATAGAATGCAAGATAGTATCTCTGTTGCTTTTCCGGTTTTTTTTTTTTTTTATTTGCTAAGGGTTGCTTTGTGTCCTATGATATGGTCTATTTTCAAGAAGGATTCATGTTCTGCTGAGAAGAAAGTGTATTCAGTCATTGATGGATGAGATATTCTATATCTGTTAAATCTAAATTATTAATTGTCAGGTAGAGACTCACTGATAAAGTTAAAATGTAACAGCCACCAGGGCTGTTGACATCCAAATTTGTATATTTAGTGACTGCCTCAGTGAGCTGGGTGGGCCTTTCATCAGGTCCCTTGGTGATTTCCTTCATCTTTTCCCAGTTCACATGGGGATGGGAATTTTTTGACATTCCCTCAAGAAGGCAGGTATATTCATCCTATAATCTGTTAACCCCAGGCCTTGAGGTTGGTACCTCCAATCAGGCTCACCTGAGGGCACAGCCGTGTCTGCTGTCTGGTAGATTTGGGGGTTTCGGCTGTGTAAGAGATGGGCATGACCTCCAGCGGCCGGCCAGATAGGGGCAGGCTCATCACTGGTCAGATGGAATTTAGTATGCAATGTACGTCTGCCCGCGTGAGGTGGCACACCTGAGTCAGAGTTTTCAGCAAAAGAGCCCAATCTGTCCTCTACTTGGGACATATCTGCCAGGGAGAAGGGGACATGGATTCGGAAGTTCCCTTCAGCTCCTGCTCCTTCCTGGGGGAACGTGTGCTTTGCTGGGAGAGTTTTTGACGGTGTAAGGGGCAGGGTGGCATTGGGAAGGGAGAGCGTGGAGTTCGTGAAGGGGGTTCTGTCTGGGGAGGAGGAGCCCCACGGGGTGAGGGAGTCCTCAGGGGAAGCTTTGGGGCCCCGGGACCTGTAAAGAGGGGGCCATCAGCTATCTCCAGGGCTGTGAATGAGGAAGGGGATTATAAATTTGTGGATAGTAATGGTAACTGTAACCTTATACAAGGCTGATACAAGGGAGGGGTTTAGTGGAGGAGGGTAAAAGTCTGTAGGTGTGGGAATTCCAAATACTTGCCATTTTGGATTAAATATTGTTCTAAAGCTCGTAGAGCCTCTTTATGGAGAGTTCCGTATGTGGGCCAATTGGTACTGTGTATCCAATTTGTACTGTGGCTGGATTTGAGTGCTGAGCTTAAAGAGGCATTTAATTTGGAGGTCAGTGTGGGAATAGAGGGTTTTAAGTTGGTGGAGAGACAGACCAAGGGGGCATCTCTGGGAATTGATTGGGTAGTTCCCATCTTTGGAGAGACTCAGCAGAGAAGGTGACAACGGAGCGCAAAGCGTCCCCTGTGCTCTTTGTCACCTGGAGTGCCAGTCCTGGACTGTACTTCCCCATGAGGGACTGAGGAAATGTCTTTCCCTCAATCCCAGCTGTAAGGAACGGGGTCCCCAGATGCCTAACGGCAGAGAAGAAATGCGTGAGGGACAGGGTCCCTGGTTAATAAATGGGGTCCTCCTCTCCGAAGGGATGAGAAGGCAGGCGGCAATGGATGTAGAAGCGAAATGAGGTTCCTGGGTGTGCAAGGGAAGATTGGGGAGGGAGTGGAAGAAGGCCTCCTCTAACCCAACGTGGGGTGTGATGTAAGTCCTTTACTGTTCAGGTGACACAGAGCCCTGAAAGTTAAGTAGGTGGTTGACATCTGTCCCCCTGAGGGACGTGGGAGTCAGGTCTCAGACTCAAAGCCCTCATGCAACGCTAGGCAGTCGCCCTGCCGAAGCCTCCAGCTGCGTCTGAGCTTCCTCCTGCCTCAGGCACCAAGCTTCTCCCCCACCGCAGTTGGCGTCTGGTCCCCCGAGGGCTGCCAGAGTTAAGTTTCAGACCCAAACCTTCGCACCACCACACCAGAGAGCTGCCCCGGCCGGCTGCACTGTTGTCTTGGGCCCTCCGTCTCTCGTTCGCACCAAATGTCTCCCACGTACAGTGGACAGCAAAGGACATGAGAGACCTACGTCCAACAGGAGAGGGCAAGGGAGCGTGGAGGTGGCGGCAGATCCCGGTCGTCTCCAGGCTCCTCAGCTGTGTAGCTGTTCCGGGAAGGGAAGGGGCTGCAGGCAAGTGGGGAACGTTACCTTGCCGTCGATACAGGTCAGGGAACCAAAATGTGAGCACAAAAAGACCAGGCAGGCCACAAACCTCAGGCGTCACCTCAGCTCTTTATTCAGGGGGATGAAATGGCACCCGTGGCTGTTGTTCAGGAGCCGCTGAACAAAGAAAGGGGCCGGGTTTCCATAGGTTATGTCGAGGGGTGGTCTAGCGAGCACATGGGTTTCCTAGGGCACTCAGGACTCTGAGCTCCTTCGGGTGGAGTCTGCGGGCTGTGTCTGCAGGGGTTTTACCTTGGAGGAGACCAACGCCTCCTGGAGACGTGACTTTGGGGTGACGGATGGCCACCCCTCGGTAGGCTACGGGAAGGCGGACAGTGCGCGGCCTCCTTTTCCACTCCCTTTTCCCAGGGCGCATGGTCCTGGGGATTTTTCACTCTGCGTATCTATCAGACATGATGAATGGCGTAGTGCAGAGCCTTTGGACTCTACTGTCTCTCTGACGAGTGAACTTTGGCTTGTTTTGTAAAGCAGTTCACTGGCAGCTGACTCCCAGCTGTGCCATCGCTGGTGTGAGAAGCTCCTGCAAGCTCGCCTCTCTTCTGCAGCTCTTGTAGCCGCCTGGCCACCAGGGCGTCCCTGGCCCACGTGGCGTGGCCTGCCGGTGATCTGAGTAGGTGTCGCATCCACCCCTCCCCGCTAGGATTCACTGCTAACTCTTCTCCCAGCTGCACATTCTCTTCCCTGGTATTGTCAGACAGAAATCGGGGCCAGCTTCACGGGCCTGTGGCCTGCAGCTTTACACAGGGCCCGGCACTCAACGCTCTGCTGTCTTCACTTTTTAACCAGGGGCCACATTATAATTTATGTACTTAATTTCTAAAGTCCCTGCTATGTGTATTTCTATTTTCAACTGGCATTAATTCATAGACAAAACCTTATCCTTCTCGTGTGATAGCAGTTAATAAAAGTTCACCTAATAGGTTATAATACAAAAGTAATTGCTATCGACCTGTGAGGTCTCAGCTCCAATATCCCTCCCTTTGAAGGTCTTCCCTGTCTCACAAAACTCATCATGCACATGAACCTCACTAGGACCTTCCCTTACAATTGCTTGGAAAATCTGCTATCTGTCTCTGTGGTTCACGTATAATTGCAACGTACAGCAATACGTTAACTTGCGTTTCTATGAGTCAACATATCTCCACCTCACTAGTATATAAACTCCACAGGAATCCCAATCCTTTGCCTCCCCCAAGGGCCAGTCTGCCTAGCACAGGGCACATGGTGCAGGCACTCGGCAAACACAATGAACACGTCACAGGGCAGAGGCCGGCCCAGGGCTGAGGCAGGCACGCCTGTCCTCCTCAGCCTGACTCCTGCAAGCAGCCAGAAGGATCACAGATGTGTTGCTCCGAGTGGCAAGCCTGTGTTATTAGGAAGGACAGGAAAGGGGGAGTCAGGCACCCCTCTTACCCTCCAGTTTCATTGGGGGTCCCATGGAAGTTTCCAGAGAGCACCCCCCAACCGGTCCGCCTCTTGATTTTTGACTGACAGCAGGATGACATTGGACTTTGAAGTTCTCCTTGCACATGACCACTCTGGGTCACTTTGGCCCACGCTGACCAGTTCTAGTGGAACCTGTTCCTACAGAGTTTAGAGTTAGGGGAAATGATCCTAATCTCCCTGGGTTCCAGGATCTGGTCTGTGTGAGGGTCACAGAAGTCCCCCCTCTTCAGGGTCACTTGGGTTGGTTCTTTAGGTAGCAGGCTGTTTGCTGAGGAATGTAAAGTATCCCGTCCATATGAGCCAGGTGGGGCTTCAGGTAACCTGCCTTTTATTAAAGAGGAAGGAAGGAAAGGAGGGAGGAAGGAAGGAAGGACCCGCCCACGTGGGGGTCCGCTCAGTGGGCCCGGTGTGTAGAATTTCCCCCTCACCTCCAGCCCCCTGTGGGCATCTGCTCCCTGTGAGTGAGTGAGTGGGCAAAGGCCTCAATGGACAGTGAAAATAGTCATATTGGGTCACTTTGTTTTCCCAGGTGAGATTCTCTCTTAGTTCTCCTTTCCTCCTCCTGCTCAAAGATCTAAAAGCATGCGGTGATTCTGGCAAGGGTTTGGAGTAATGGCAGGACAGAAGCATGTACACAGAGCGTGTGTATTTATTAGCCGGGCTCCAAAAGAAAGGAGAATCCCAGATCGCCAACTTCTTTAAAACTCAAATACAAGTGCCAGCTGATACGATGTACACTCTGCTGTGCTACCCTAGGCTTAATCTGCTGCGTGCATCATGTTTACATCAGATGCGTTTAGCTCTCCGTTCTAATATTCCCTGTCATTTTCTTCAAAATTAAAGAAGAGGTTTTTCTTTTGTGTGTGTCATGGGGAGGGGCATGCTGGGGATTGAACCCGGGGGTGCTCGAACGCTGGGCTACGCCCCAGCCCTTTGCAGTTTTACTCTGAGGCAGGATCTTGCTGAGTTGCCCCAGCTGACCTAGAACTGGTCATCCTCCTGCCTCAGCCTCCCCAGTAGCTGGGATGACAGGTGTGGGCCGCTGCACTGGGCCAGGAACACATGTTACGCAGCAGGTTCTTAAAGGCCATTCTGAAATGTCCCCCTGCTGCTGAAGCTGTTGTGAGATAGCTGGTCGGCTAGGAATGGACGAACGGGGAAAGGGCTTGAGGGGCGACCGCAACCACAAGGAGCCTAGTCTGACAGGCAAGCCCCTGAGGGCTGGGGCCAGTTACCTCCCCCTGAGAAAGGACTGTGTCAAGATCAGTCACAGCCTGCCAGGTGGCCCAGCTCCCCATTATCACCAGCTGTGTCACCACCCCTATCACTTGGGAACCAAAACATCAAGACGCTCACAAAACTTTCGGAGAGCCATTCAAAGGGTAAAAGCTAATTAAAGGCAAAGCCAGAGGAATTCGATTTCCTTAAAAACACCAAACTGTCCTGTCACCAAGGTGGTCTGTGCAGACCCTACGCTGTAGTCACCCTGCTTGTCACCCTCTGGGCCCCCTGTGTTGACCCCGCAAGCCCTCTTTCTAAAAGCAGCCTGCAGCCCTGCCTGCCTTAAGCCAACGGGACACGTCATGTTACTAGCAAACAACCTGTTACCTGCAGGAGACGTGCAAGGCCTGGACGGCAGGTAGGGCAACACAAGTCACCTGCCATCTGCCATCAAGACAAGGGCTGCACCTGCCTGGGACTCTCCAGAAACTCCCCTGGGGCCTCCAGTAAGAGTGGAGGACAGGAGGAGTGCGCTGTCCTGAGAGCACCCACTCTGCCTTAAGAGCGCCCCTTTCGTTTTACCAGTCCTGCCCATGAAACTCGTGCCACCTGTCTCAAATCTTTCAGGCACTGGGAGGAAGAACTGCTTCCTCTCTCCTGGGAGGGTGGGTGCCCTGGCCACTATGGAAATGATGTGCTGAAGTCTGCCATCCCTGGGAAGATGGATCCCCGAGGCCCTGTACCTGCAGAGGCTAGGAGAGCGTGCACTCCCAGTCCGGTGCTCTACGGTAGATAAGAAATGAAGTACAATTCCATATGCTCACTTTAGCAAATATACGTAGTACATGACAATTACACGTGCCGGTTTTTTATTTTTAAGTAAGGGTGGAGATTGTTGCAAGTGATGCCTGGACCCCAGCATTGGAGATTTTTGTCGAGATCAAAGGACAGAAGTACTAAAGATGTCAAGACCAGGAGAAAGCAGCCCAAGTGAGACATCTTCGCAATCACACACGAGGGAGCACAACGACCTTGACCTGCGCTTCATGCCGGCCCCAGGCTGTGGGTTCCCCTCTCCCGCGGTCCGGGATCAGAGCGGCTGCGCCCGTCGCTCCAGGCGCTGTCCGCAGCTGCGCTCGGGCTGGGGCGGCGGCATTTACGGTAGACAAGGCCCGGGCGCGAGCGGTGTTCCGGTCAGCGGGTGGCGATATTTACGGTACCGACCGCGAGCCCGCGGCAGTGTTGACGGCAGCGGGCTGCCTGGAGGCGCCGAGGTCCCGCGGTCACCAGCCCAGGCGGCCGCCCCTGCACCCAGCGCACCATGCAGCGTGGCCCCCGGGGGCGGTGAGGGGCAGGGGCCCTCCGCCCGGGCCCACCGCGCCCCGGCCCGCGCCCCCGCCGCCGCCTGAGCGCGGGCCCTGGCCGCCGCCCCTCATGGGTCTGTGCTACAGCCTGAGGCCGCTGCTCTTCGGAGACCCTGAGGACGTCCCCTGCGCGGACCCGGAGTCGCGCCTGGAGGAAGCGCGGCCCGGCCCGGTCCCGGCCGGGGCGGCGGAGAGCGATGCCGCCGGGACCCCACCCCCTCGAGGCGGCGGCCAGAGCGCAGCGAGCGCGCGGCCCGGCGCGGACAAGCCGAAGAAGAAGCGGCGGCGGGCGGAGCAACTGCGCGCCGAGGAGCGCGAGGCGGCCAGGGAGGCGCGGAAAGTGAGCCGCGGCATCGACCGCATGCTGCGCGAGCAGAAGCGCGACCTGCAGCAGACGCACCGGCTCCTGCTGCTGGGTAGGTCCCGCGCGGGCGGGGCTCGGCTGGGGCGCGGGGCGCAGCTGGCGGCGGGCGCGCCCTGGGCCCGGGCGGGGTGGGCGACCGTCGCGGACGCGATCGGGGCGGTTTAGACCGCCGCAGGGACAGCCAGCTCGCTCAGCTGGCCGCCAGGGTTCTAGCCGACAGTATTTGCTGCAGTCCCTTGGCCAAGAGCACGCTCCTGGTGGTCTTGCTCCTTGGCGGCGCTGGCTGGTTGCGCGCTTGTTACTAATTAATGGGCCTGTCTGGGAAATGTCCTCCCTCCTCCGGTCGATTCCCACGGTGCGTGCTCCGCAGGGACAGCCAAGCCAGCCTCCCGCTTCCTGCCTCGGTGTTAGGCAAGTGCAGTTCCTCCAAGCGCAAATGGAAGGGGGCTCACGCGGCCTTTGGGCCTGACCGCCACGCTCTGGTTCCGTCGCTGTGTTGGGAAGAGTCGTCGGCCAGTGTGGCTTGATGCCTTCTGGGAAATAACGTCAGCACCCGAAGCGTCCGCACTTGGCACCTACATGACATTTCATGGTCCCAGCTCACCCCGACGCTGTAGGAATGTTGCTCCTCTCCAGAGCCAGCGGCAGAGGCGCGCGCGGCTGCGCCAGTGTTGGCCGCGCTCACTGCCGGCCAGGGTGTTTCTACCAATTAACTAGAAAACATTTTCTGTGCGCTCGGCTGTAAATGTGGGGTCCTGGGGAGGCAATGAATTCTCCATGCTACTTGTTACCTTTGAAATTTTAAGAGGGAAAGGGATGTGGGCTTTTTAATTTTTTTATTTGTTCTAATTAGTTGTGCATGACAGTAGAATGCATTTATACATTTTGATAGGTCATACATAAATGAAGTGTAATCTCTCATTTTTCTGATTATACATATTGCAGGATCACATTGGTCATGCAGTCATACGTGTGCATGAGGTAATGATGTGGGCCTTTGACGTCCAGTTAGAGATAAAAGAAGGAGTTATCCTTTGGTTCTGTGCCCTGCTATTCCAGGGGAAAGAGCTATTCCATGACTGGAGTAAAAACCTGTTTATAAATGAAGGCACCTTTTAAAATCTAGACAACAATAAATATTGAATTTAAAAGGGCTCACCCGCTGCGAGATAATTAGAACAACATAAACCTAGCTGCTGTATCACTGGGAAATATCTTGGTTCTTAAAAAAAGGAATTTCTTTCCAATAAAAAACAAAAAATAAATATGATAGTCCTGCCTTATCTGCAGGGGATAGGATCCAAGGTCCCAGTGGGTAACTGCGGCCACTGTGGCACCAGACCCTGTGTACACCCTGCCCGTTCCAATGCGTGCACACCTGTGGTCATGTTCTAATGACACAGTAAGAAATTAATAAGATAGAGCAATCATAGCCATGCTGTAACGGAGGTCACATGAATGTGGCCCCCACAGCGTCTCACTCTGCTGTACTCACTTCCCGTGATGAACGGGATGGTACAGGGCTGGAGGGACAGTAGGCGAATGGCAGTAGCATTGTGACCCTATGAGATCACCACAGCAGACCTGAGAAGCCAGCGGGCTGCCGAGTGACCACCAGGCAGATAGCACACGCAGGGTGGACACTGGGAGGGAGGAAGGGAGCAGCAGATTTCCTCGCAGGAGCCAGAAGGGCATCAAGTTGGAACACAGATCGTTTGCTGCGGAAACTTTCCAATTTGCTCTTTTCTAACCACCTGGAACTTGATAACTGAAACTACAGGAAGCAAGACCGTGGATGAGTGGGCACCAACATATGCTCAAGAAATGCCAGGTCAGCCGGAAAGCAAAGAGGGCCTAACAGCAGCAGACTTCTGTTCAGCACAAGATTCTAGAATAGGACAGAGCAAGCAAGCACTTCAGATACCCGAGGATGCAGAATCGTGGTCCCAGCACCTCACACCTGGTTAATCCATGGTTACTGTGGGGGGCAAATCATCTCCGACTTCCTGTAACAATTCTGAATGACTGCTCTCTGTATAGACCTTCCTCTCATAGCCCGATACAATGTGTATATCAGCCCCATATCGGAAACAAGCTGTTGGTGCTCAAAGAGTGCACATGTGCACGCGTGTGCACGCGGCGTGCACACACACACACACATACACAGACCCCTGGAAAGAAATTAATTAGAAATAAATCTGGACAAGTGTTTAAAAAGCAAATCAGGTTAAAGTAACAAAAAGGGAAGAATTATAGTCTCAAGAAATGGAGAAATAAGGGATAGAATTGTGAACATATAATGTTTTAAAGTGATCATACAGTGAAAGATAACTCTGAAAAATAAAAAAAAAAGGTGGTTCTGGGGCAGTGGGTAGCTCTGTGGTGGACTGTGTGTTTAGCGTGCACCAGACCCTGGCTTAATTCCCAGCACCAAAATAATGATGATAATAATAATTATTGTCATTTTATTTTATAGTAGTTATTTTATTACATATAATGTTATTAATTTTATTATATATCATGCAGGAAATGATGGATATGCAGGAAATGATGGATATGTAATAAAAATTAATAAACAGATTTTGGGAAGGAGAAGTGGGAGATAATGTCTGAAGAACAGAACGGTGAGCTCCAAGGAGCCCATCTCCTGGGACACATTTTGAATGACACACTCATAGGACAGTGTTGGCGAGCTCACGATCAACGCGCATCCCACTGGAGGCTGAAGGAGGAGAGCACACTCTGCAGAGGGCGTGTCCCGGGTCCTTCAAGGACATCACCCTGAAACAGTGCCCTTACACCAGTCTGATGTAGATTAGGGTTAAACACAGAAAGGTTCCTGGTTTTGTGGGGATTCAGGATGGATTTAGCAGAAAATGTTTGAATCGGAACCGTGACTTGTGGACCATTCATATCCTCAAATGCTGGCTTCTCCTCACCCCAGTAGTCTGTTGGCGTCCGGAGACTGGCACGGGGGTCAGAGAACCTGCAGGCTGTGGGCGGGCGCCCTGGCTACAGGGCTGCATCTGGACGGCTCAGTGCTGGGTAGTCCCCAGCTGGCCTGGTCCCCACGGTCACAGCTCCTCCAGGAAGCCTTCCCACTGACCGGGTCAACCTCTCGGAGCCCCACTTCCTTCCCAGTACCAGTCCCAGTGCATGAACTTACTGGGAGGAGAGGGTGAAATGGGTCGAAGTGACCTATGAGTTCACTCAGGAAGTTGGAATGGTCTCAAAACCCTGCGTCCAGCTGGACCCACAGACTCTCCTCTCTGGGGGCTCCGTAAGCTCTCAGTCCCTAACGGGAGATGTCACATCCTGAAAAGGCTCCTGCAGTTCCAGGTCTCACATGGGGGTCAGGCATCCCTGCAGCACCCTGGCAGCCGGTTGTGCACCAGCTGGAAGCAGCTGCAGTGGTCCAGCCGAGAGACGGGGTGTGCATGCAGGTGGGCAGGAGCGTCCACGGGAAGCGACAGGCTGGGCGGGAGGGCAGCACCACGGGCTCTCCACCCCTGGGGCCAGCAAGCGGGAGGAAGGTGCCTGGGCCTCTCCACTGCGGTGCAGTGGGGCTGGCAACCTCCACGGCTGGGCACCTAACAGGGGAGGTGTCAGAGGGACATGCTTGGGGTGTGTGGAAGCTGAGTCCCCTGGGGCCCTGTGGTGGCAGCTGTGAAGGGCTGGGTGTCCCCTGAGGGTCTGTGGCAGGAGGAACGCCCAGGTGGAGTAGGGAGAAGCCCAGGATGGCGCAGGGTGGGAAGGGAAGGGAGCCTGGACGGGCTGGTGGAACCACAGCCTCCTGAAGGTGCTGGAGGAAGGCGAGCTCAAGGGAGGGACTGAAAGAACCCACGGTCTCTGCGTTCCTGGGGCCGCCAGCGGAAGACAAACGGAGCAAGCATGGACGGGCCGTGGTGCCTTCTGGGGGGACTTCGCTGCAAGAGGACAAAGCAGCGGAGCCTGGTGCCTCTCTGGTGCCCGCAGGGCGGTGGTCCAGAGGGTGCAGAGGATGCTGCAGCCCTGGCTCCCCCTGGGAGGAAGAGAGAGGTGGGAGAGGAATTACCCAATTCTTGGAGCTCGGGAAGTTCCCGACCAGGTGTCGTCTCCGCTTTGACGCTGGCCACAGGCTCACCAGGTAAGCGCTGGCGTGTGCAGACGAAGCCCGACCCCAGCCACGCTGTTCTATAATCTAGAGTGAGCTCCTTCGTGGCGCGCAGGATGGGCGCAGGATGGGCCGCGCAGCTGAGAACAAGAGAGGCAGCAGATTCTCTTGCTGACTCCGCCCTTGCCCGGTTTCCAGACATAAGCCTTTTCAACAACACACTAAGGGGTAGGGCCTAAAACCAGCTCGGGGCATTGAAAGTGATCATCGGGAAACTCCCCAGACCCCGGCAGCTGCTCAGCTGCCTCGCTGTGACCCCAGAGCCTGACCAGAGCAACTTAGTGGAGGGAAAGCTTGTTTTGGCTCGTGGTTCCAGAGGTTCCGTCTTGGTGGGCCAAGTCCATGCTCTGGGCCCAGGTGAAGGGCGTGGTGGAGGAAACCCAGAATAATTCCGTTCAGGTGCAAATTCATTAACACTTACTACCTGTGTCTTGGTTGATTCCAAACTGAAATCAGCCCCGTACTGAGAATCAGACGCTGCCAGCTGAAGCAGGGACAGCCTCCTTGTATTTAGGAGTCTGGTGAAAACCATTCTGTGTTTTGAATCCCCTTTCCCGGGGGGGATAGGCAGAGCCCGGGGCCTTGGGGCAGTGGAGCTACGCCACAGAGCAGGCGTCGCACCTTGGTCAGACCCACAGAGCACCCAGCAAGGGGCAGTGCCTCCCAGACCCTGCGTGGGAAGGGTGTCCAGTTCTGCTCCATCCTTGGCTCTGGGCGTGGGGACTGTGCACTCAGGGACGGGGAGAGGGAAACGGCTGTGCCTGCTGCCCCGCTTTGCTGCAGACCTAAAACTGCTGTTTTTAAGTCTAAAAAGTCCCTTGCTAGTTAAAGAGGCAGGTGAGAAGACTTTGTCCTTGATTGGAATCCGAGAGGAGGAGCTGGTAGGAAAGAGGCGGGTCCGCAGGGCCAGAGTGTGGGTTATCTGAAAAGCCAGGGCCACAGACTCCAGGTCCTCCAAAAGAGGTCAGGTAGGTGACCAGGGCAGGAAAGACGGTGGACCGTAACTGAGAGACATGGCCTGTGGATAAGAACAGCCTCAGCCGGACACTTCCCTGCAGATCCGGGCTTCAGGCTGGAGACCTGCCCACCCGCACCCACGCTGGCCCTGGTCCCTGCAGGCTGCCCCGGCTCGGGTGTCTCCCAGCGCCCTGGAGGCAGTGCATCGGGAAGCTGCCTCCCACCCCTCTCTGCTTTTATCTGCTGTCCAGGGGACACGTCAGTAAGTGCGGAGGCCCACGACCCGCTTTCCTCTGACCCTGCAGAGCAGGCCTGAGGCGTAGGTCCGCAGTGCCGTGCTCTGGAGGGCGTCAGTGAGCGTCTGGAGAAGCCTTTTCCCCTGGAAGGAAGGGACCCCCGCCCCGCCAGGAAGAGCCCGTCCACACCCTGGGCACGGGCTTTATTCATGGAGTCCCTTTTTTACTCACAACTACACACATTCCTCAAGCATCCACTGTGTGCTTCTCTGGGTCACAGAGTCTCAGGGTGGAGGGCACAGCCTCTGCTCTGCCCGGGTGGCATTCCCCACAGGCCCTGCCTGGGACATGGGGCGTTGGGGACCGAGTGCACTTTGGAGGACACATTGGAACGGTGGCGGTGGGTCACCGTGACTGAGCCCCTGGGTCACACACGGCAGGTCACACGGGACTTGGAAGTACAGCCTGGGGTGCCAGGACAGTGTCCCCCGCCCTGCCACAACATCAGCAGGGCCTTCGGGAGACCCACCGGCCGGCTGCGTCCACAACCCAAGTGCCTGGAGCTGGAGAGGTGTCCACCGCCCCTCTGCGGCCAGGGCCTTGCGTCAGAGGGTGAGAAGGGCGAGGAGTGGGTCCCGTGAGTCAGCATGCAGCAGGACGGGCCTACCGCACTGACCTGCCCCCCACCCCTGCCAGCCCGCGGGCGCAGAGGGACGGACCGGGGCCTGCTGTCACCCACGGGGGGCCTGCCCTGGGGCCTCAGACATCACTCTGAGCTCTCGGATAGCAGTGTTTTCTCATCAAGTCGTGCTCTTCCTGGGGACGTCCGACTCCGATCTGGGAAATTAAGCCTGGGGAGACATTAGGAGCCCAGCACCTAAAGGTATTTAAATTTTTGCAGCTTTTTTGATATTGTAACTGAGAGGCATAAAATCGCACATGTTGAAGTGTCTGCTCCGATTCATTCTAACACGCGTGCGCCCCCGACACCATCCCTGCGGCTGAGGGAATGAGTATAGCCGTCACCCCCCGTTTCCTCCTGCCCCCTCCTGTGCTTCTACTCTGGTAGTACTGGATGTGATGCCACCCGCTGGAATGTCTGGGTGTGTGATTCAGAGCCACCGGCGGCAGGCACAGCTCTCTAGAATGCACTCCTCTCGGGTGACGGAAGCTTCATGTTCCTCCCTGCCCCTGGAAACCACCATTCCATTCTCCACTTTTGAGTCTGACTGCTGTGGATTCCATATGTAACCTAAATCGGGCAGCTTGATTCCTTGTGTGACCAGTGCATTTCACTAGCACGACGTCCTCCAGGGCCATCCGTCTGTGGTGTCACACCGGGGAGGATTTCCTCTTTTTGAAGGCTGTGTGATACTCCATTGCATGTGTCTGCCACATCCTGGTTATCCATTCATGAACCCATGCCCATTTCAGTTGTTCCTGTGTCTTGCCTGTTATGAGTAAAGTCCTGGTGAACACCGGAGAGCAGCTCTCTCTCTGAGACGCTGATTCATGTTTGGGGACACACACCAAAAGTCGGGATCGCTGGGTCATGCGGTGGTTCTCCTTTGAGCTTTCCTCCGCAGCTGTGCATGTTGTGTCCCCCAGCAGCGTACAAGGGTCCTGACCCCACATCCCCGCCGACACTCGCTGCCGTTTGGTCTTGACTTTGGCCTTCCTAGCAGCTGCAAGGCTGTAGCTCACTGATGTTTTCGTTTTCGGGTCTGCATTTTCCTGCTGGTGAATGAGGTCAGCATTTCCTCAGGACGCGTTGGCCATTTGCATGTCTTCTTGGAGACGCGTCTGTTCACATCCTCCGCCCGTCTCTCAGTGAGCGCCTTGGCTGTTTGCAGGTGGCGTGTAGGACGGGGCTGTTTTGGAGAGGGGCCACTTATGGGTGCATGACTGGCACCTCTGCCTGCCCTCGGGGTCCTCTCGCTCTTGGACTGCAGCTCTTTGGCCGGAGGTCAGCGGCTTGGCCTCTTGCTTGGTGGCGTGTGGTCCCAGAGGCCCGCGGCCGGCCACCGTAGGGCGTCTCCCCGCGCCTCCTCCAGCAGCCTTCAGTTCAGGTCCTGCCTCTGTCTTAAGCCAAGATGGTTGCCCTCAACGGCGGTCAGGTGTGCGCCCCGCCTCGTTCCTGTCCCCACGGATGGCAGCTGCCGGCAGGTGGCATTCTTGTTGAAGGTGGCCCTTCCCCATCGTGTATTCCTGGTCCCCTGGCCACACACACGCGACTGTGTGTCTGGCCCCTGTTCTGTTCCCTTGGTCCATGTGTCTGTCTTTATGCCAAAAAAATCAGCCGTTCTGCCTTTGGGCTACCTTTTGACCAGGGTCTGACACTCCACTTCTGCCCCTTTTCTCAGGGTGGCTTTGCCTGCTCCTGCTGGACTTTTGTGGTTCCAGGTGACTCTCAGGATTAATTTTCTAGCTCTGTGAGAGTGGCTCAGGTTGTCAGGGACTTTGTTGCCTCTGTAGCTCAGACGTTTTAACCGTGTGAAATCGTCCTGTTGGTCAGCGTGGCTTGTCCTTCCACTTGTTTGTGTCTTCTTTAATCTTTTACATCGCTGTTTTGTAGTTTGGGGTATGGAAGTCTTTCATCTTCTTGGCTAATGCCCAAATATTTTATTACCTTTGATGTTATTAGAAATGGGATTGTTTTCGTAGTTTCATGTTCGGATAGTTCATTGTTCGAATAGAGAAATGGGACTGACTTTCCTCTACTTATTCTATATCCTGCAACTTTTCTGAAGTCTTTGAATGGTCCTACCAGTCTTTTGAGGGACTCTGGGGTTCTCTTGGGTAAGATAATGCCATCTGCACACCAATCCTTGTCCCTCCTCCTCTCCCGCTTGGATACCTTTTGTTTGTTTCTTTCTTTTCTTTTCTTTTTTTATTGTAAACAAATGGGATGCATGTTGTTTCTGATTGTACATGGAGTAACAGCATACCATTTGCATAATCATACATTTACATAGGGTAATGATGTTTGATTCATTCTGTTATTTTTTCCTTCCCCCCCACCCCTCCCACCTCTCTTTTCCCTCTGTACAGTCCCTCCTTCCTCCATTCTTGCCCCCCTCCCACCCCCCATTATGTGTCATCATCCGCTTATCAGTGAGATCATTCGCCTTTTGGATTTTTGAGATTGGCTTATCTCACTTAGCATGATATTCTCCAGTTTCATCCATTTGCCTGCAAATGCCATAATTTTATTATTCTTTATAGCTGAGTAATATTCCATTGTATGTATATACCACAGTTTCTTTATCCATTCATCAATTGAAGGGCATCTAGGTTGGTTCCACAGTTTGACTATTGTGAATTGAGCAGCTATGAACATTGATGTGGTTGTATCTCTGTAATATGCTGATTTTAAGTCCTTTGGGTATAGGCCAAGGAGTGGAATAGCTGGGTCAAATGGTGGTTCCATTCCAAGTGTTTTCTAAGGAATCTCCACACTGCTTTCCAGAGTGGCTGCACTAATTTGCAGCCCCACCAGCAATGTATGAGTGTACCTTTCTCCCCACATCCTCGCCAACACCTGTTGTTGCTTGTATTCTTGATAATCGCCATCTAATTGGGGTGAGATGGAATCTTAGTGTAGTTTTGATTTGCATTTCTCTTAGTAATAGAGATGGTGAACATTTTTTCATATGTTTGTTGATTGCTTGTAGATCTTCTTCTGTGAAGCGTCTGTTCATATCCTTAGCCCATTTGTTGATTGGGTTATTTGTATTCTTAGTGTAGAGTTTTTTGAGTTCTTTATATATTCTGGAAATTAGTGCTCTATCCGAAGTAGGAGTGGCAAAGATATTCTCCCACTCTGTAGGCTCTCTCTTCACATTGCTGATAGTTTCCTTTGCTGAGAGAAAGCTATTTAGTTTGAATCTGTCCCAGTTATTGATTCTTGCTTTTATTTCTTGTGCTATGGGAGTCCTGTTGAGGAAGTCTGATCCTCAGCCAACAAGGTGAAGATTTGGACCTACTTTTTCTTCTATAACATGCAGGGTCTCTGGTCTGATTTCGAGGTCCTTGATCCATTGTGAGTTGATTTTTGTGCAGGGTGAGATAGGGGTTTGGTTTCATTCTGTTGCATGTGGATTTCCAGTTTTCCCAGCACCATTTGTTGAAGAGGCTATCTTTTCTCCATTGCATATTTTTGGCCCCTTTGTCTAGTATGAGAAAATTGTATTTATTTGGGTTTGTGTCCATGTCCTCTATTCTATACCATTGATCTACCTATTTTGGTGCCATTACCATGCCGTTTTTGTTACTATTGCTTTGTAGTAGAGTTGAAGTTCTGGTATTGCAATACCCCCTGTTTCATTCTTCCTGCTAAGGATTACTTTAGCTATTCTGGGTTTCTTATTCTTCCAGATGAATTTCATGATTGCTTGCTCTATTTCTGTAAGGTACATCATTGGGATTTCAATTGGAATTGCATTGAATCTGTAAGCACTTTTGGTAGTATGGCCATTTTGACAATATTAATTCTGCCTATCCAAGAACATGGCAGATCTTTCCATCTTCTAAGGTCTTCCTCAATTTCTTTCTTCAATGTTTTGTAGTTTTCATTGTAGAGATCTTTTACCTCTTTGGTTAGATTGATTCCCAAGTATTTTATTTTTTTTGAGGCTATTGCAAATGGAGTTGTTTTCCTCATTTCCCTTTCAGATGTTTCATCACTTGCATATAAAAATGCTTTAGATTTATGCGTGTTGATTTTATAGCCTGCTATTTTGCTGAATTCATTGATGAGGTCTAGAAGTTTTCTGGGGGAGGTTTTTGGATCCTCTAAATATAAAATCATGTCATCAGCAAATAGTGACAGCTTAAGTTCCTCTTTTCCTATTCGTATCCCTTTAATTTCTTTGGTCTGCCTAATTGCTCTGGCTAGAGTTTCGAGGACAATGTTGAATAGAAGTGGTGAAAGAGGACATCCCTGTCTTGTTCCCATTTTTAAAGGGAATGGTTTCAGTTTTTCTCCATTAAGAATGATGTTGGCTGTGGGCTTGGCATAAATAGCCTTTACAATGTTCAGGTAAGTTCCTACTATCCCTATTTTTTCTAGTGTTTTGAGCATGAAGGGGTGTTGTATTTTGTCGAACGCTTTTTCTGTGTCAATTGATATAACCATATGATTCCTATCCTTACGTCTATTTACATGATGGATTACATTTATTGATTTACAGATGTTAAACCATCCTTGCATTCCAGGGATGAACCCCACTTGATCGTGGTGCACAATTTTCTTAATATATTTTTGGATGCAGTTTGCCAATATTTGTTAAGGATCTTTGCATCTATATTCATCAAGGATATTGGTCTAAAATTTTCTTTCCTTGATGTGTCTTTGCCTGGTTTGGGTATGAGGGTGATATTAGCTTCATAGAATGAGTTTGGTAGGGTACCCTCCTTTTCTATTTCCTGAAATACTTTGAGAAGTATTGGAAAGAGTTCTTCTTTGAAGGTCTTGTAGAACTCGGCTGAGAATCCGTCTGGTCCTGGGCGTTTCTTGGATGGTAGATTTTTAATGGCTTCTTCTATTTCATTGCTTGATATTGATCTGTTTAAATTGTGTATGTCCTCCTGGTTCAGTTTGGGAGGAGCATATGTCTCTAGAAATTTGTCAATGTCTTTGGTAGTTTCTATTTTGTTGGAATACAGATTTTCAAAGTAGCTTCTCATCATGTTCTGTATTTCAGTGGTGTCTGTCATGATATTTCCTTTTTCATCATGTATTTTAGTAATTTGAGTTTTCTCTCTCCTCTTTGTTAGTGTGGCTAAGGGTTTGTCTATTTTGTTTACTTTCTCAAAAAAACAACTTTTTGTTTTGTCAATTTTTGAATTGTTTCTTTTGTTTCAATTTCATTGATTTCAGCTCTGATTTTAATTATTTCCTGTCTTCTACTACTTTTGCTGTTATTCTGTTCTTCTTTTTCTAGGGCTTTAAGCTGTAATGTTAGGCCATTTAGTTGTTGACTCTTTATTCTTTCCTTGAATGCGCTCCATGCAATGAATTTTCCTCTTAGTACCACTTTCATAGTGTCCCAGAGATTTTGATATGTTGTATCATCATTCTCATTGACCTCTAAGAATTTTTTTATCTCCTCCCTGATGTTTTTGTTATCCATGTTTCATTCAATAGCATATTATTTAGTCTCCAGGTGTTAGAGTAATTTCTGTTTTTTATTTTGTCATTCATTTCTATTCTCAGTCCATTATGATCTCATAGAACACAAGGTAGTATCTCTATTTTTTTGCATTTCCTAAGGACTGATTTGTGGCATAACATATGGTCTATTTTCGAGAAGATTCCATGTGCTGCTGAGAAGAAAGTGAATCCGTTCGTTGATGAATGGAATATTCTATATATGTCTATTATGTCTAGGTTATTATGTTATTGAGTTCTATGTTTTCTTTGGTTGGATTTTGTTTGGAAGATCTATCTAGTGGTGACAGTGGTGCGTTAAAGTCACCCAGAATTATTGTGTTGTGGTCTATGTGATTTCTGAAATTGAGAAGGATTTGTTTGATGTACAGCGATGCACCATTGTTTGGGGCATAAATATTTACTATCATTATGTCTTCCTGATTTATGGTTCCCTTAAGCAGTATGAAATGTCCTTCTTTGTCCCTTCTGACTAACTTTGGCTTGAAGTCCACTTTATCTGATATAAGGATGGAAACCCCCGCTTTTTACTGACTCCATGTGCGTGGTAGGTTTTTCCCCATCCTTTCACCTTTAGTCTGTGGATGTCTTTTTCTATGAGATGAGTCTCTTGCAGGCAGCATATTGTTGGGTCTTTCTTTTTAATCCATTCTGCCAGTCTATGTGTTTT
The DNA here is from genome assembly GCF_902686445.1 of Sciurus carolinensis. Taxonomy (NCBI): domain Eukaryota; kingdom Metazoa; phylum Chordata; class Mammalia; order Rodentia; family Sciuridae; genus Sciurus; species Sciurus carolinensis. The sequence goes on from NC_062227.1 coordinate 2,214,128, forward strand.
GATTGATGAGTTTAGGCCATTAACATTCAGGGTTATTATTGAGATATGATTTGTATTCCCAGTCATTTGGGCTTATTTTTGGTTTTTGAGTTGGCTTGGTTTCTCCTTTGAGTGGTTTTTCTCTAAGGTAGTTCCTCCCTTTGCTGACCTCCATTGTTGTTTTTCATTTCCTCCTCCTGGAATATTTTGTTGAGAACATTCTGTAGTGCAGGCTTTCTATTTGTAAATTCTTTTAACTTTTGTTTATCATGGAAGGATTTTATTTCATCTTCAAATCTGAAGGTTAGTTTTACTGGGTATAGGATTCTTGGTTGGCAACCATGTTCTTTCAGAGCTTGAAATATGTTGGTCCAGGCCCTTCTAGCTTTTAGAGTCTGGGTTGAGAAGTCGGCTGCTATCTGTATTGGTCTCCCCCTATATGTAATCTGATGCTTTTCTCTCATGGCCTTCAAAATCCTATCTTTATTTTGAATGTTAGGCATTTTCATTATATTGTGCCTTGGTGTGGATCTGTTGTGATTTTGTGCATTTGGTGTTCTGTAAGCCTCTTGTATTTGATTTTCCATTTCATTCTTCAGGCTTGGGAAATTTTCTGATATTATTTCATTGAATAGGTTGTTCATTCCTTTGGTTTGTATCTCTGTGCCTTCCTCAATCCCAATAATTCTTAAATTTGGTCTTTTCATGATGTCCCATAGTTCCTGGAGATTCTGTTCATGATTTCTTACCATCTTCTCTGTTTGGGCAACTTTATTTTCAAGATTAAATATTTTGTCTTCATTGTTTGAGGTTCTGTCTTCCAAGTGGTCTAGTCTTTTGGTGATGCTTTCCATTGAGTTTTTAATTTGGTTTATTGTTTCCTTCATTTCAAGGATTTCCATTTGGTTTTTTTTTTTTTTTTAGAATCTCTATCTCTTTGTTGAAATGATCTTTTGCTTCCTACAGTTGCTCTTTCAGCTTATTGGTATTATCATTCATTGCCTGCATTTGTTCTCTAATCTCATCCTTTGCTTCACGAATCATCTTAATGATGTATAATCTGAAGTTCTTTTCTGACATTTCTTCTAACATACTGTCATTGGATTCTATTAATATAGAATCTAGATTTGTTTGGATCATTTTCTTCCTTAGTTTTTTCATGTTGTTCATGTATCTTCCTCTCTAGCAGTGCAGATCTGGGGTATTACAGATTTCCCCCTATAGGCTTATAGTGGCCCTATAGGTTTCCAAAACTCTTTCTTTAAGGGAAGATCAATATTAGCAGTGGCCAATCCAGACACTATGCAATCCTAGACCAAATAGCCCCTATGAGGACAATAACAAAATTGTCATAATAAACAGAATGAGTTCAAATATTATTTTCGGTAAAACAAACAGATTTGCAATAAGGTCTGCAGTTTCTAATGGAGGACAAAGAGGATGCAGAAGGATGTAGAATGTGGCTGTTAATGGGAAAAGAAAAGAATATACAGAAGTTCTAGATAATAGAAAGGGTAAGAGTGTAATCAAAAGAAATTGGATATTAGCATGCAAAAAAGGGAGAAAGAGACTCTGAGGGAACAGGTAAACAAAAGGAAAAGAGAGCAAGAAAAGTAAAGAAATAAAAAAATTTTTTCAATAAGGAGAAAAAAGAAAATCTACAGTATAACAGTCATATAGTAATGAAACCTCCCAGTGTTCAGTAGCCTGATGCATGAGAGGTACCTGACAATGAGTTTCAAGCCTCCAGCAGGCGTCTCAGGATGGGATTTGCCATCCTGATCGTCAAATCAAAGATGGGAGCTATGGCTTCCAGGATTATCCAAGATGGCTGCTCTGGCTTCGAAATGTGTTGGCAAATGGGGAGCTGCAGCTCAGGGGTGCACGTGGTCAGCTGCAGGTCCTGGAAACAGGGTACGGTTGGTCCAGCAGGGGTCCTGGAGGTCCGGTGTGTTTGGTGTGGTTGTGGGATCCTGGAGGCCGGGTGCAATCAGTCAGTCTGGGGTCCTAGTGATAGGGCACAGTCAGTTGATCTGGGGGTCCTGGCAGCAGGGAGCAATCAGTTGATGTGAGGGCCCCAGAGGCAGGGAGTGATCAGTCGGGCTGAGGGATCCTGGAGACGGGGCTTAGTCAGTCCGGCCAGGGGTCCTACAGGGCCCGGCTGTTATCTCAAAATGGCGGCAACCACGTGTAACCAAACCTGCAGGTACTGTGACTGTAAACTTCCAGGCAGCAGCAGGCAGCTGGTGCTCCACTGGTGGTCAGCGATCAGTTTGCTGACTATTGTCGGTCGATCAGGAGGTGAACCTCGTGCGTTGGGTGATGGATAGGAGTAAGGCCGGCGATGGACAGGTGAGAGGCAGGCAAATGGCAGATGATAGACACCTGACAGTGAGCCGTCTGCACTCAAAAAAGGCGTCGATATGCTGGCAGACTGCAGGTCATCACAGCAGACAAATGGGGTAAACAGCAGGGGATCGATTAGCAGCAAAAACTGCCTCAACGACAAACAGATATCCTCTGCTTGAAACTGGAGTTATGGAGTGACAGGGAACGCAGCCTCCCTCTGGTCCGCCATCTTGGATCTCCCCTTTTGTTTCTTTTTCCTGCCTGATTGCTCTGGCTGCCACTGCTAGTGTGATGTCAAACAGAAATGGTGACAGTGGCTGTCCTTGCCTTGGCTCTGACCTTGTCTCTGACCTTGGAGGAAGAGCGTTCAGTTTTCACCACTGAGAACAACGGCAGCGCTGGGCTTCTCCTTCTCGTCCTGTATCATGCCGAGTCAAACTCCTCTCCCTGACATTCCGGGTAAACCACAGAGCAGCGCTGAGCTCTGTCAGACGCTCTTCTGCGGCTAGTGCGACAGTCATGCGACATCTTTGGGACCTGTTCTGTTCATCTGGGCTGTCCCATCGACCAACTTGCGTGTGTTGCATCACACAGTCTGCATCTGCATCCAGACACCCCCACCTCCTGGGGGTCATGGCGTCTCCTCTGAATATGCTGCCAATGCAGTTGGTATTTTGTTGAGGATCATTCTACCTGTGACCACCAGGGATACTAACCTATAGTTTGTTTTGTTTTGTTTGTTTTTGGTGTGTCATGATACACCATAGCATCACATGAGTTCGCAAGTGTTACCTCTTCTTCAGTTATTTCAAAGGGTTTGAGGAGGATTGGTGTTAATTCTTCAAATGTTGGGTAAATTTCACCAGTGAAATTTTAATCATAAAAGAGTGTTGACTTTCAGCAAATTTTCATCTGGTGCTGAGCTTTTGTTTCTTGGGAAGTTTGGAATCACTGATTCAATCTCCTTGTTCAGGAATGCTCTGGGTTCATATTTTCCTATTTATTCATGACTCAGACTTAGTAAGTTGCATATTTCTAGAAAAGTATCCATTTTATCGGCATTTCTGACCTTTTCTGTCTCTGTGGTATCAGCTATGAAGTCTCTTCTTTCCTTTCTGAATTTATTTCAGTCTTCTCTCCTTTTTCTTAGTCTAGTTAAACATTTATCAATTTTATCTTTTCTCCCCACCACCAGAGTTTTAAAAAACAATAAAAGTATCTGTACAATTTAGGCTGAGATAGCAGTCACTTGGCTGTTGAGGATTCAGGAGCAGAGGTGTGTGATTTTGATTTGGGGGACTTACTGGGGTCACACCAGGTTCACGCTACATAATAGATAAGCACTTTACCACTAAGCTACATCCCCAGCCCGTTTTTATATTTTATTTAGAGACAGGGTCTCGCTGAGTCACTTAGGGCCTCGCTAGATGCTGAGGCTGTCCCCAAACTTGCAATCTTCAGCCTCAGCCTCCAAGTAGCTAGGATTATAAGCATGAGCCACCATGCCCCTCTTTTGAGTTGGAATTGTTTAAATTTTTCTTTTTGGCTTGCTTCAAAGAAAACCGAGAGTGCAGGCAACATGGTGTGACCAGAGAGTCTTTTGCTTACCAAAGGGATCTCAAGCTGATGCACTTCAGCCTGGGCTTAGGTGGATAAGCTCAAGGCCTGTTTACTCCTTTGATGACGGTGACATTTCATCAGCATAGGGGGGTTGGGACCGCATCGCAGAGCCTGCAGGAACCAAATCCACCAGGAAATCAACAATCGGGTCCTCCTAACACAAGTGGAAGGAGAAACCCATGAAAATCTGGATTCCCTCATCCTCAGATCACGCAGCGCGTGGATGCTGAGGTGCCGCTACCTGGCCACGTGGCTGGGTTGCAGCTTCCAGGTTGCGGGCGGCATCCCAGTGGCTGTTCTGGGTGCCCCAGAGCCATGCTCACAGCACACACAGTGGCAGCAGCAAGATAGGGCTGCTCCGCTGTGCACGAGCCAGGAGGGCCCAAGGAGGTGGCGTGGAGGCCCTGCAGTCAGACCCCAGACAGCTCCGTGCCTGTCCGCCCCTTCCGGGTGTTCTGGAGCAGGCTTCTCCAGCTTCCGCGTGTGCACCGAGGGCTGAAGACGTGAGTGGCGTCTAGAGGTCTGTGCTCTAGCAAACAGCGCGGCACGCTGACCTTGCTGGGCCGGCACTCGAGTGACATGCTGAGCTCAGAGCACCCAGTAGCCGTGTCTGCAGAAGGAAGAGTTTAGGCCCCGAGGTAAAATCAAGGGAGCTATTAAGCAGATACGTGAATCACAAGAGAGAGGACAAATTTGCAAAAATACATTAATTAAATCCTAATGTGATAGGTGAAATATAATAAGGATAACCGGATCTAACTTTTGTAAGACAAATCTAATGATGAAAAGGGAACTGTGTTTTGGGGGAGAAATAACATTTCACTAAACTGGGGTTCAAAGCAAGCCTGCCCTGTGATCAGAGTCGATGTGGCTGACTTGAAACGAGGAGTCACGCAGCTGGTCTGTGCCCGTGTCTGTCCCCCAAGGTGCTGCTGGCGTGCACGCCGCCCCAGCCGGGTCTGGGTCCTTTTCCCTTTCCTGGGAAACGTCCTGCTCTGTGCCTTTGCTTCTGCTTTTTGTTGCTGGTGTTTACTTTGCAGCACTGGAGCCAGATCCCAGGACCCGTGTGCTGGGCACAGGCTCTGCCGCAAGCCATCCTCTTGTTTTCTGTTTGAAACGGTGAATCCGTTATGAAGTCACGAAAGCTTTCTGTTGCCAGACAGAATCGCGTGCATCAGTGTATCTGGGCTTTGAAGTGCTGGCCCTTCTCCGTCACGTGCGAATTCGTCCCACCTTGGGGATCCCGCGAGGCCGCAGGTTGAAGCCTGGGGGCAGGGGGCTGTCGCAGAACTCTCGCGGATCTACTTTGTGGGAATCATCTTTGGCTCTTGCATGCGTTAGACCGCAAGCCCCTGAGCCAGGGACTTGGTACGTCTTTGTCCCCTCGACACCTCTTGGCACCCAGTGGACACTTGGTGAGCGCTCGCTGCGTGAAGTAAGGGATGTGCTGACCTGTGGCCCACCCGCCGACACGGGCGTCCCCACGGAGGGTGGTCAGCAGCAGCCTCAGCGTGTCAGCACCACCGTCACAGGAGCAGCGTGTCCACTGAGGTCCGCTCCTGTTCGTTCAGAGGCTCCGAGAAAGGGCCCTGCGCCTGTCCTGCGTCCCGGCCGTCCTGGCCAGCGCTCGCGCCCTCCTTCAGGGCTTTCCGCTGACCGTCCCCTGTCCAGGAAGCTCACGGCCCACTTCATCCGGTCTCTGCAGAGGCCTTCCTGGACCGCCCGGCTAGAAGACCTCAGTCACTCTCCTGCCCTTTCCTCTACTTTCCAGGTAGATCTGGGGGCACATTCTTTCTGCTTCTCCCTCCTCTAGATCATAAGCTCCAGGGGAGTAGGGGCTTGTCTTGTTCACGGTCACTTCCCTGGAGACGTGTGGTGGGGGGTACCTGCTCTGCTATTTCTGAAAGCTGGACACTGAGCGGGGATGCAGCTCAGAGGTGGGGCACTTGCCCAACGTGTGCAAGGCCCTGGGTTCCATTTCCCAGCACCACAGAAAGCCCAATGCCTGTGTGTCAGGTGGCTTTGCATTGCTATCACAAAACAACCGAGAGAAGCAACTTCAAGGCAGGATGATTTATTCTGGTTCACTCCCACCAAGGGTTCAGTTCATGGTTGGTTGACTGTTGTTTGGGGGCCTATGGCAGAGGAAGCTGCTCACCTCATGGCAGCCGGGACACACAGAGACTGGAAGGGCCAGGGTCTCAGTGTCCCCTTCAAGGGCACAGCTCCAGTGACCTCGCTTCCTTCCACCAGGCCTCACCTCTTGGGCGTCCCCCACCTCCCAAAGCACCCCAGGATGCTAGCCAAGCCTTGACCCAGAGGCCTTTGGGGGACCATGGCACCTACAGTAGCTGTTCATCACTGTAATGAAATGCCTGAGAAAAGTAACTTACAAAGGGAAAATGGGTTCCTTGCTCAGGGTTCTAGTTTCCACTCCCCATTGACTTGGGCCTTTGACACTCCTCCTAGGAGCATAGGGGAGAAAACCACTCACATCACAAGCCAGGAAGCAAAAAGGAAGAGGAGGAAACTGGGGTCCTCCAGCCCCCTTCATAGGCACACCCCAGTGTCCAAGGACTCTGGCTAGACCCCGCCCCTAGAGGCCTGCCCCCTCCCTGTCATGCAGCCCCAGGGACCTTGCCTTAACTCCTGTCTTTTGGAGACTCTCCTAGACACAGCAGCACACATGACTGGGTTCCCACCTAAAGCCTCATCGCTCTTCATATGCCCTGTGGTCAGTTGACAGTGACAGACAGAAAGCTATGGAGACCACGGATCCTAAAACTGAGCAGTAGATCAAACCTGGCGTGGGACTGCCCAGGAGCTGGGGCGGGAGGTGCCCGGGCAGGCACGCTACCGCCTGAGGTTAAGATGTTACGGGAGGGACTGCGTATTCGTCAGCACAACCCTTGATATCTCCTTAGCGATAAAGTCTGTAAACCCACTTGTAAGCTTAGACCTGGTTTGGGGAATTATGAAAAATCAGAATTTTAGGGAAATTCCACAGGTATTTTCAATGTATCAGCAAGAGCAAGGTGTGATTATCTTTCTTGACCCCAGGTGAAGGTACTTTGACACTTTATTAGCAATTTATAAATGTAAAAAGTGAGATATGTGTATACACACAGATACACACACATTGTGTGTGTATAAATATACATATTTATATACATATACATATGACTCATGCTGGAAACAGGAAACCCACGTTTCCACCTTTAAATGAGGAGAGACACTTTCTTCATAGAGCTATCCTTGGAAATCCTTACCAGTACAAGAAAGAATTTAGAGAACCATGTATCACAACAGGTCATGACAGACTTGCCTGAATTCCAAGTTCATGTTGATTGAATGGCTGGACCTGAGTCTAACCTCCTCAGTTATAGATAAAGACTACTGGAATGAAGTCTTGCTGTCCAAGTTCATCTCAGACTCTGATATAAGGTAACCCAAAGTGTGTGCTTTTGCCTCCAAAACTTTCTCTATGTTGGGGGCCCACTCCCGAGGCCTAACAGCGAAGGATACACAAGGATATGATTTTAATTGAGCTTATGGATCATTTGTAAGCTCTGAACTCCCTTGACTCTTGATATGGGCCTCCCAGCATTCCATTACACTGCAAATGAACCACCTCTGATTGAAGGTTAGGTGAAATCTCTTCAGTTGCACAGTTAAATGGGTTTTGAAATTTGGGGATTTCCTTTGCCTGTATGTCAAGGTCTGAAAACTACTCCTGGAATCGTCCTTTGAGCTTGCAGTAAATCCACATGGGAATGGAGACCTCACATCCTGCATCTGCTTTTGACAGCACAGGAAGTGTACAAAGGGACGTGGCATTATTTGTGATTCAAACATTAGTGCCCTCTGAATGACACTGGTAATATAAGATCTGCATCTGAGTGCATTTTGCTTTGTGATTTTAGATTGAATTACTTGAGAAACAAGTCTTCCACAAAAGCTAATTCCCAAAGCAATTCAATAATAAAGACCGTAAAAGGTTCTTCTTTTTCCAGAAAAATTTCCACCTCAGCCCTGAGCTCAAAACTTCACAATGAAGCGTCACCGCTGCGAAGCCACCGAAAGGCCCTTAAGGTGAGAAGCCTTGGTTTTGCCAAACGTCAGCGGAACTGACGGTGACCACAAAGGCAAGCCGAGTCCACGGGAGATGGCAGCGGCCAGCGGCTCGTGGCAATTCAGCGCCTCCTGCAGAGCACCTGCTGGTGCCGGAAACAGCCACGCGATGCAGACCCTCTTCGCGAATGTGTCCCACTCAGCCTTTCTCTGTCCTCGTTTTTACTGCCATTGGTGACACTCCTCGTGGCGGATTCCTCTTCAGGTTGCACTGACTGAATGAGCGTCTTCTGCGTCTTTGAAAATACCTCTCCTTGATCGTTCCACAGACTGTTCACAGAGGCCAGCTCCTCGGTCCTTTGAACTCGGCCTCTCCCCCTTGAATAAACGACAGCAACACAGCACCACCACACCCCGCGTCACAAGCCGAGGAACACCACTGGAAATCACTCACCTTGGCTTTTAATGGACTGGTAACCTTGCTCCCAACAGCCTTGACTCTTTAAGCAACTGTTCTTGACAAAAGGCTGGTAGTTTTCTTTTCCCTGGACACTTTTTTTCTGCTGCTGCCATCAAACATTTAATTAATACCAGCAGGCGGGTTTTCTTGCTTGATTAACACGTGAGCCATTTAAATAAGAGGGGGGAAAGCCCCCCTCTTATAAATTTGGGGGGGGATATTCTCAGTTCACGCAAAAACAGGCAAATGAGAGTCAGCCCATAGGCCACACAGCTAGCCCAGTCTAGACTCTGCAGACAACCCCCAAACGTGTGAACAGAAGTTTCTTCTGAAAGCACTTTTATCAAGGGAGATAAATACCCCCACTTATGACCAGGAGGTGGCATGCAGCAGATATTCAATATTTACCGAGTGCACCGGGGACCGACTGAGCAGCAGATATTCAATATTTACCGAGTGCACCGGGGACCGACTGAGCAGCAGATATTCAATATTTACCGAGTGCACCGGGGACCGACTGAGCAGCAGATATTCAATATTTACCGAGTGCACCGGGGACCGACTGAGCTCAGGCTCACACACAGGGCACAATCCAGACCAAGGACTCTGGCCCTGTCCACCGAAGTCACAGAGAGGTGGGGGAGCCCTGCAGGGGCCCCACCCAGGGCCTCTTTCCTGAGCGCCTGTCAGGGCTGGTCAGTGGCATGACACAGGAGTGGCCCCTCATGGGAGCGTGGCACCTCCCTGCCACCACCCGTTCAGGCCCCTCGGTTCACAGGATTCCCTTATCCTCTGAGCATGGAAAGGGCCCGGCTTGGGGCGAGGGAGGGGCTGCTGTGGGACCTGTGGGGGTGGAACCTCTAGGAGGTGGGGCAGAGCGGGGTCTTGGTCACTGGAGCTGTGCCTCAGAGGGGCACCTAGGAGCCTGGTCTCTCCCCTCTCCTCTCCATTCTCAGCCGTCAGGTGAACAGACCTCCACCATCACAGGCCCAAAGCACAGGGGCCAATTGGTCATGGAAGGAAACCTCCAAAACTGTGAGCCAAAGTAAACCTTTCCGTGTCTCAGGTTGATTTATCTCGTGTGTTTGTTACAGTGGCAGAACCCTAACTAGTACAAGCGGAAGGTCTGTATTAGTTTCCTACTGGTGCTATAACAAATTACCACAAATGTAGTGGATGGAAACAGCATGACTTTACTATCTGACACTTCTACAGTTGAAAGTCCTGCTGGAGTCTCATTGCTCTGGGGCTCTGCAGGGCTGTATTCCTTTCTGAATGCTCCAGAGAAAACATTTTCTGGCCTTTTACAGCACCTGAAGGCAACCAGATTCCTTGGCTGTGGCCCTTCCTCTTCTACACAGACAAGTCTTTCTCATGTAGCAGATCATAGTCAAAAGTCAGATGCACTGAAATTATTGGGAGCTTGTTAGAACTGCAAACCCTTGGACTGAGGCCTAGGGGAGCAAAACCTCTGAGGGTGTATATGAAACTGTGTTAGTCAGCTCTCCATGACTATAACAAAATGCCTGAGGTATTCAACATATAAAGAGCAAAGGTTTATTTTGGCTTGCAGTTTGGGAGTTGAGTCCATTTGTGGAGCTGTGGTGAGGTGACACATTGTGGCTGAAGCATGTGGCAGAGACAACTATTTGCCTTACTGTGAGGAAGCAAAAGGAAAAAAATGCTGGGCATGGTGGTCCACACCTGTCATCCCAGTGGCTTGGGAGACTGAGACAGTAGGATTGCAAATTCAAAGCTGGCCTCAGCTACTTGGCCAGGCCCTTAGCAACATAGACCCCATTTTAAAAGAAAAAATAAAAAAGATCTGGGGATGTGGCTTTTTGGTTAAGCGTCCCAGGGTACATTCCCTGGTACACACACACACACCAAAAAAAAAAAAAAAAAGAAAAAAAGGAAGAGGAGGAGCAGGAGGAGAAGAAAAGGAAGAGAAGGAGGAAGAACAAAAGGGGGAGGAGGAGCAGGAGGAGGAGGGAGGAGCAGGAGGAGGAGAAGAAAAAGGAAGAGGAGAAGGAGGAGGAAGGAAAAGGAGGAGCAGGAGGAGGAAGAGGAGGAGAAGGAGGAGGAGGAAAAAGAAGAGAAGATGGAGGAGGAGGATAAGAGAAGGAGGAGGAGGAGGAGGAGGAGGGAAAAGGAGGAAGAGGAGGAGGAGGAGGACCAGAAGGAGGAGGAGAAGCAGAAGGAGGAGGAGCAGGAGAAGGAGGAGGAGGAAGAGAAGGAGGGGGAGAAGGAGGAAGAGAAGGAGGAGGAGGAGGATAAGAGAAGGAGGAGGAAGGAGAAGGAGGAAGAGGAGGAGGAGGAGCAGAAGGAGGAGGAGCAAGAGGAGAAGCAGGAGGAGGAGGAGCAGGAGAAGGAGGAGGAGGAAGAGAAGGAGGGGGAGAAGGAGAAGGAGGAGGAGGAGGAGCAGGAGGAGAAAGAGGAGGAAGAGAAGGAGGGGAGAAGCAGGAGGAGGACGGGGGGTGGGGGGAGCGGAGCCGGGTCCCACCGCCCCTTTCCAGGTCACACCTGGCTCTGCTCCATGCAGTCAACGTGGAATTCTCCACCTCTGGCCTCAGGCCATTGCGCTAAAGTCCTAGACTTTGGAGCACTCAGACTTCATGCTTCTGGTTTAGAGAAGCTCGCCTGGGACGGCAGCCTGTGCGGGTGGGCTGGCTTCTCTTAGCGACCTGTGTTAGGGCGTTTGTTCTCATTTCCTAGGGCTCCCTTAACAACGTGCCACAGACCGCGGCTTCAACAATGGGGCGTGTGCTTCAGGGCCTGCCCCAGGGGGACGCCCTTCGCAGTCCCTGGGGGACCTGACGGCGGGGCTGGTGCCCCGGCTATCCACGTCCAGGGGTGCCTGTGCGCCCCGCAGAGCCACCTGCCTACGTGGCCCGTCTCCCCGTCCCTCTCCACGGGCTGCAGGGAGTCCCCAGGAGGGTTGGTGCAGGGCAGCAGAGGGAGGGCGGTGGTGAGGTGGGGCCGTGAGCACTGGCCACTCCGTCAGGTGACCCTCGTGCCGGGTGTGCTCCTGCACACCTGGTTCGGATCTGGAATGTCCCCAGAGGCTCATGTGCTCAAAGACTTGGTCCCAGCGCAGCAACGTCCAGAGCTGGGTCACGAGAGCTCTGTCCTGGGTGGTGGACTGACCTCGTGATAGACTAATAATGGAACGTTCATTGGGAGGGAGGGCCTGGTGGGAGGGAATCGTCACGGGGGTCATCCCTGGGTGGCTTGTCACGTCCCTGGCCCCATCCCAGAACCCCTCCTTCCTGGCTGCCACGAGCTGAGCCCTTCCCTCCGCTGGGCTGGTCGGCCATGGCGTCCGCCTCAGGCCCAGGGCAGTGATAGACAGCGACGGACTCCGACATCGGAGACCAGGAGCCAGAATGATCTTCCCTCCTGGGAGTGCTCCGCCTGCTGATGTGGTCCCGGTGACGAAGCCCGACTGGCGGGACACACTTCCTTTTGATGACGGATGCTGCGGCGCCCACCCCGCACCGGAGTCGGGGTCGGATAACTCGAGAGGCACTATGGAGGTTCCGGGGTACCACGTGCCTGTGGTCAAGCATTGGGAAGCTGCTGCTTGAGAGGAGAGCAGTCACCCGCAGAGGAGGCCCGGCGTGCCCCCGATCTGAGGATCTGTGGGGTGGTCGCCTACGGGCGCCTGCCAAGGGCTCCGACGCCGGCTCTGCGGGGTTAACGGCTCTGCGGCAGAGCGGCCGGGCCTGTTGTGGAGCCTCCTCTCGCTCTGGATCTTGCTCCAGACCAGCAGCTTTGTGGCTCACTGGCGGATCACTAAGAAAAGCACCCTCCCAAACCATGGACGCACGTCTAACCCCCAGCAGCTCAGAGCGTGGCCGTTTTCAGAGGAGGGGTCTTCAAAGAGGTATATCAGGTCAAGTGAGGTCACACGGGTGGGCCCCACTCCGGCAGGACTCCTGTCCTTGTGAGAAGAGGAGATCGGAACACAAGACCAAGGGGTGTCCATGTGAGGACACAGGGAGCCAAGCAGAGGCCCCACACCTGGTCATGGGTTTCTAACCTCCCACATCCTGACAAGGTCGATTGCTGCCGTGTAGGCCGCCAGCCCTGGCGCTTAGTCACGGCATTCCTGGAAGGCCACGCAGCATGGCTTGGCCCTCCAGGAGGTCCCACACGGGTCACGCAGCATGGCCCTTTCTGATTGGTGAGTTCACAGCCTCGGCAATTTAGCGAGGCCCTGAGCAGCTCAGCGCGACCCCGTCTCTAAATAAACACAAAAAAGGCCTGGGAGGTGGCCCAGTGGTTCAGTCCCAGTACCAACGGGACCAAGGCGCAGTGACAGGGCGGGGCTCCTTTCCAGCAGCATGGGTGGCGGCAAGCCTGGGCCCGGAGGGGCACATGCATCCAGCTTCTTCCTGGTCAGCGTGTGACCCACCTCTGTCACCCTGGGTCCCCCTGGTCACCTGCAAGGAACCATTCGGGCTCCCCTCCTTCTCTAAGCTGCTGTCCTGCTGCAACCCGGGGTTCCTCTTCAGCCTCCCCCTGACTCGGATCCTCAGAGGCTCCCCGCCACGGGCACCCAGGGCCAGCGTCTCTCAGAGCCCCAAGTCCACCCTCCACGCCCTCCTCTGATGGACGCACACCCGAGGGAGCCCAGGGACCCGTCAACCTGCAGATGGGCAGACACCTGAGGTCCTCAGTGCACCAGGCGCCACCCAGGCCTCTGCCCCGCACTGACCTGGTCCAGTCCCTCCCAGGCCTTCCCTCAGGGCCTTTGCACCAGCCAGCCTGTGGCTAGTCTTCTGTCTGGGCGCCAGGGTGACGGGGCTCAGTGTGACAGTCACACCTGGATGGACTGTGACCTCTCCCCTCCTCCTCCCCAGGGACACGTGGACTGTGACCTCCCCCCTCCTCCCCAGGGCGTCCTCTCTCCTCCCCACCCCGTCCTTCGTTGGCTCTGCCGCTTTTTAACTGGTGCTCCGTAGACACCTGGTGGAGCTCCGTGGAACATTCTGGCACAGCGCCCCTGGTCCGACGTCCCGCGGCCCGTCCTCCTCTGCCCCACCATCTTCCCCTGTGTTCGTGGGTCACCGTGGTCCCTCATCTGCTCTCTTCCCCTCAGGAGAGAAGACACTGCACGCTGGCCTCCGAGTCTGGCTTAGTTCACTAGCAGGCGGTCGGCAGCCCCACCCGCTGACCAGCTGGGGAGCTCGCAGAGTGCGGGCCACGTTTTCTTGCCCCTTCCCCTGTGGATGGGCCTCGGGGCTGTTCCCATGGCTCGGTTCTGGGGGACGTGCACTGTGGCTGTGTGGCTGCAGCGTGTGAGTCCAGTTCTGTGGGCAAATTCTTTTTTTATTATTATTTTTATTTATCTTTTATTTTTTTACAGACTGCATTTTGATTCATTGTACACAAATGGGGTACATATTTCATTTCTATAGTTGTACACAATGTAGATTCACACCATTCCTGTAATCATACATGTACCTAAGGTAATGATGTCTGTCTCATTCCACCATTTTTCATACCCCCTCCCTCTCATTTTCTTCTACATATTCTAAAGTTCCCCCATTATTCTCTCATTCCCCACCCCCACTCCCACCCCCATTATATATCATCCTCCACTTATCAGAGAAAACATTTGGCCTTTGGTTTTTTGGGCTTGGCTTATTTCACGTAGCATGATATTCTCCAATTCCTTCCATTTATTTGCAAATGGCATAATATTATTCTTTACAGCTGAATAGTATTCCGTTGTGTATATATATCACAGTTTCTTTATCCATTCATCTGTTGAAAGGCATCTAGGTTGGTTCCACAATCTAGCTATTGTGAACTGGGCTGCTATGAACATTGATGTGGCCGTGTTACTGTAGTTTGCTGATTTTATGTCCTTTGGGTATAAACTGAGGAGTGGGATAACTGGGTCAAAAGGTGGGTCCATTCCACGCTTTCTGAGGATTCTCCACACTGCTTTCCAGAGCGGCTGCACCAATTTGCAACTCCACCAGCAATGTAAAAGTGTGCCTTTTCCCCCACACCCACGCCAACATGTATTATTGTTTGTGTTCTTGATAATAACCATTCTAATTGGAGTAAGAGGAAATCTTAGAGTTGTTTTAATTTGCATTTCTCTAATTACTAGGGATGTTGAACACTTTTTCATATATTTATTAATTGCCTGCGTGTCTTCTTCTGTAAAGTGTCCAGTTCCTTGGCCCATTTATTGATTGGGTTCTTTGTATTTTTGTTGTAAAGTTTTGTAAGTTCTTTATAAATTTTGGAGGTAAGTGCTCTATCTGAAGTACGTGTGGAAAAGATTTTCTCCCACTCTGTAGGCTCTCTCTTCACATTCTTGATTGTGTCCTTTGCTGAGAAAAAGCTTTTTAGTTTGAGTCCATCCCATTTATTGATTCTTGCTTTGATTTCTTGTGCTTTGGGAGTCTTATTGAGGAAGTCTGATCCTAAGCCAACATGATGAAGATTTGGGTCTACTTTGTCTTCTATTAGGTGCAGGGTCTCTGGTCTAATTCCTATGTCTTTGATGCATTTTGAGTTGAGTTTTGTGCAGGTAGAGAGGTAGAGGTTTAATTTCATTTTACTGCATATGGATTTCCAGTTTTGCTAGCACCATTTGTTGAACAGGCTATCTTTTCTCCATTGTATGTTTTTGGCTCCTTTGTCTAGTATGAGGTGACTGTATTTATGTGGTTTTGTCTCTGTGTCTTCTATTCTGTACCATTGGTCTGCCTGTCTATTTTGGTGCCAATACCATGCTGTTTTTGTTACTATTGCTCTGTAGTATAGTTTAATGTCTGGTATTGTGATACCTCCTGTTTCACTTTCTCTACTCAGGATTGTTTTGGCTATTCGAGGTCTCTTGTTCTTCCAGATGAAGTTCATGATTGCTTTCTCTATTTCTATGAGGAATGTCATTGAAATTTTAACTGGAATTGCATTGAATCTGTTCAGTGCCTTTGGTAGAATGGTCATTTTGACAATTTAATTCTGCCTATCCAAGAACATGGGAGATCTTTCCATCTTCGAAGGTTTTCTTCAATTGCTTTCTTTAATGTTCTGTAGTTTTCATTGTAGAGATCTTTCACCTCTTTTGTTAGATTAATTCCCAAATATTTTTTATTTTGATGCTACTGTGAATGGAGTGGTTTTCCTAATTTCTCTTTCAGAGAAGTCATCACTTATGAATAGAAATGCATTCGATTTATGCATATTGATTTTATATCCTGCTACTTTGCTGAACTCATTTATTCTAGAAGTTTTCTAGTGGAGTTTTTTGGATCTTCTAAATCTAGGATCATGTCATCAGCAAATAGTAACAGCTTTAGTTCTTCTTTTCCTATTTGTATCCCTTTATTTCTTTGGTCTGTCTAATTGCTCTGGCAAGTGTTTCAAGGACAATGTTGAATAGAAGTGGTGAAAGAGGGCATCCCTGTCTTGTTCTAGATTTCAGAGGAAATGCTTTCAGTCTTTCTCCATTAAGAATGATGTTGGCCGTGGGCTTAGCATAGATAGCCTTTACAATGTTCAGGTATGTTCCTACTATCCCTATTTTTTCTAGTGTTTTAAGCATGAAGGGGCGTTGTATTTTATCAAATGCTTTCTCAGCATCAATTGAAATAATCATGTGATTCTTAACTTTAAGTCTATTGATGTGATGAATTACATTTATTGATTTCTGGATGTTGAACCAACCTTGAATCCCTGGGATAAACCCCACTTGATCATGGTGCACTATCTTTTTAATATAGTTTTGTATGCGATTTGCCAGTACTTTGTTAAGGATTTTTGCATCTATGTTCATCAGGGATATTGGTCTAAAGTTTTCTTTCTTTGATGTGTCTTTGTCTGGTTTTGGTATCAGAGTGATAGTAGCCTCATAGAATGAATTTGGAAGGGTTCCCTCCTTTTCTATTTCCTGGAATACTTTGAGGAGTATTAGTATTAGTTCTTCTTTAAAGGTCTTGTAGAATTCAGCTGAGAATCCATGTGGTTCTGTACTTTTCTTGGTTGGTAGGCTTTTGATGGCTTCTTCTATTTCAGTGCTTGAAATTGATCTGCTTAGATTGTGCATGTCTTCCTGATTCAGTTTAGGAGGATCATATGTCTCTAAAAATTTGTCAATGTCTTTGGTATTTTCTATTTTGTTGGAGTATAGATTTTCAAAGTAACTTCTAATTATGTTATTTATTTCCATGGTGTCTATTGTGATCTTTCCATTTTCATCACGAATTCTAGTAATTTGAGTTTTCTCTCTCCTTCTCTTCGTTAGTATGGCTAAAGGTTTATCAATTTTGTTTACTTTTTCAAAGAACCAACTTTTTGTTTTGTCAATTTTTTGAATTGTTTCTCTTGTTTCAATTTCATTGATTTCAGCTTTGATTTTAATTATTTCCTGTCTTCTACTATTTTTGATGTTGATCTGTTCTTCTTTTTCTAGGGCTTTGAGGTGTAATGTTAGGTCATTTGGTTGTTGACTTTTTCCTTTTTTAATGTATGAGCTCAATGCAATGAACTTTCCTCTTAGTTCTGCTTTCATAGTGTCCCAGAGGTTTTGATATGTTGTGTCATTGTTCTCATTTACCTCTAAGAATTTTTTTATTTCTTCCCTGATGTCTTCTGTTAACATTGCATCATTCAGTAGCATATAATTTAGTCGCCAGGTATATGAGTAGTTTTTGTTTGTTATTTTATCGTTGATTTCTAATTGCATTCTGTTGTGATCTGATAGGATACAGGGTAGGATCTCTATTTTTTTGTATTTACTAATGGCTTTTTTGTGGCATAGCATATGGTCTATGTTGGAGAAGGATCCATGAGTTGCTGAGAAGAAAGTGTATTTGCTCGATGATGGATGAAATACTCTGTAAATGTCCATTAAGTCTATATCATTGATTGTATTATTTAGTTCTAGTTTCTTTGTTCAGTTTTTGTTTGGATGATTTATGCAGGTGAGAGTGGTATATTAAAGTCCTCCACTATTAATGTGTTTTGGTCTATTTGATTCTTAAAATTGAGATGGGTTTGTTTGATATACATAGATGCTCCATTGTTTGGGGCATAAATATTTACTATCATTATGTCTTCCTGATTTATGGTTCCCTTAAGCAGTATGAAATGTCCTTCTTTGTCCCTTCTGACTAACTTAGGTTTGAAGTCCACTTTATCTGATATGAGGATGGAGACCCCTGCTTTTTTTTTTTTTTTTTTTTTTTTTTTTTTTTTTTTTTTTTTTTTTTTGCGGTACTGGGGATTGAACTCAGGGCCTTAAGCTTGCCAAGCAAGCACTCTACCAGCTGAGCTATCTCCCCAGCCCAGACCCCTGCTTTTTTACTGGGTCCATGTGCATGGTATGTTTTTCCCATCCTTTCACCTTTAGTCTGTGGATGTCTTTTTCTATGAGATGAGTCTTTCTTTTTAATCCAATCTGCTAGTCTATGTCTTTTGATTATTGAGTTTAGGCCATTGACATTCAGGGTTATTATTGAGATTCTGTGCGCAAATTCTGAGCCAGGCCTCCGCTGGGTCACATGGTGACCCTCCTTGTCTTTCGAGGAGTCTCTGTATTGTATTCCAGAGTGATCGTACTACGTTTTTATTTATTTTTGGTACCAGAGATTGAACCCAGGGTTGCTTAACCACTGAGCCACACCCCTGGCCCTTTTTTTTTTTTTTATTTTGATTCAGGGTCTCACTAAGTTGCTGAGGCCGGCTTTGAACCTGTGATCCTCCTGTCTCGGCCTCTCGAGCTGCCATGATTATAGCTATGCGCCACCGGGCCTGGCTCTGCCATCTTCTTACCTCCCCGTCCACCAGCTGTCTTTTAAAGTGCGACTCAGTATGAACACGGTTGGTACCTGGACAGCGGGCGCACACCCTGGATGGGAGGTGCACAGGCTGACCCCCGGGATGGGCGGGTGAAGCAGCTGAGGCCCACAGTGCCAGAGAGAAGGCCCTGGTGGCAGCCTGGCGTCCGGTCCCACTGTGCCCTTCCCAGGCAAGTGACTCCCCGAGCTCATCTGTCCCCTCTGTCCCAATGTCCCTGCACAATGGTCCTGGAGGAGGCGGGCCCCCTCTGGCCATTGTGGGCCCCGCATATCCTGGAGACTGACTGAAGGCCGCGTGCAGGACTCCCCAGTGTGAGGCCGGCCTGGCCTCTTGTGCAAGTGCCTCTGTGGCTCACAGTCAGCCACAGCGGCCGAGGTGGAGGGTGCAGCCTCTGCCGCCTGGTGCTTGCCTTCCTCGGAGGACAGGGCTTCAGGGTGGACCCCGGCCTGGGGAAGCTCCTTCCCGGCCCCCAGACCTGCCCCCACGTCGGCTCTCCAGGGACACCCACCAAGACCCTGCCTGACCACCGGGTTGCAGCATCTTCATGGTACTGTTGAGCCGTCCAGTTCCTGTGCTGGACCGAGGCTTCTTGTCGCTGACCACTCCTGACCCTACACCTCTCTAGTCCTGACCCGCAGGACGTCTGCTCCACGGGGCTTAAGGCAAAGCCTCGCCTCGCTCTCTGTCATTTCAATGGCACCGTGTGGTAGCCATCGCAGAACTTTAATTCCAAGGTTCTAGATGTGGCCCTTACCAATATCTGCAAATTTAGGGGGAGACTATGGAATTTTCTAAACAAAACGTCCTTATACGTCAAAGCAGTACCTGACAGTGTGAATGTTGAGGCAGTAGGACTTAAACAGTTAATGATGAACACAGTGTTTTGACAGCCATAGCAACAGCCTAAGCAGAGTCCTGGGAAATCAGGAGTCAGAGCTGCACATTTAGAAAGATGGGGGGAGGAGGCTGAGGTCGCAGGGGAGGCCTGCAGCTGTGGGCTCTTAAGCTTAAGCGGGAGGTTTATGAGCTGGGAGAAACTGATTTGTAAGAAACTGCAGAGAAAAGGAGAAAACCGCACTCCGTCCTGCTGGTGGCATGCTCTGGGGTTGACCCTGGAACGCTGTGGCTGGAGACCGGGGCTCAGGATGGCTATTCGGGAAGCGGCCACTGGGTGGTGCTGTTGCACAGGAAAACTGGCCGTCCCCAGGCTAGCAGGAGCCGGCTTCTCAGCCACCCACTGTGCACCCAGATGTTGGCGTGGCCGCCCAGGCAGGCTCTGCTGTCTGAGGGAGACCAGCATTAGTCATGCTCGTGTGTGAAGGGATGGCTTCTCACCTCAAGCTCAGGTGACCAATGTCGGGCAGTGGCCAAGCTGGACGTAGGAGCCACGGATGACAGGGAGGCCTTCCTGGCCTCCTCCAGGAGGCCTGCAGCAGCATTCTGGAGTTCGAGCTAGGACAGCAGCAGCGTCCTGACCTCTTGTTGGTGTGTTTTTTCTCTTCTAAGAAATTTTTTTTCAATGTTTAAAAAAAAAAAAGCCAACCCAAGTGCAGGCCCCGTTTGTGCGTGTGATTCTGCGGTGCCCGGCGGGCCTTCGCGCACTCTGCCAACCTTCTGCCACCCTCTGCTGGAGGGGAGGCCCAGGCCTCACCAGCAGGAGGAAGGGGAGGGCCGCCTCCGCCTTGCAGCTCTGGGTTCAGAGGAGACCCCTTCCCAGAGGCTCCGGGGCCTCCTGTGGGACACGGGCGCAGGCAGAGTAAGAGCCCCTCTCCACACGCACGATCGACCCACTGAGTGTGCACTCAGCTCTGGGGAGCAGTGCGTTCTGGGGCATCTCTGGCCTGCTCACTAGGCAGCGCGGGGACTCTGTGGACTGGCCAGGATCCTGCACGGTTCACGGATGCATCCTACTGACCGGGCTTTAGGTTCCAGAGCCGACTCCACCTGACCCCAAGCAGAAGACACCCCAAGACTCACTCTTGCTTTGGTTGGTCTTGGTTTTTGGTTTTGAGACAGGGTCTTGCTAATGTGCTGAAGGCCTCGCTACGGGGCTGAGGCTGGCCTGGGATCCCTGCCTCAGCCTCCTGAGCTGCCGGGATGGCAGGTGTGTTCCACCACCCCTGACCCCTTCGTCACTGGTCTGAGACCTCTTGGAAGTAGCTGCTGGAGGGATTTTTTTCCAGGAGTGAGACCCACATTCAGGAAGAGCCGCAGCAACAAGAGGACATCCCCGGGCGACTGGAGTGGACCAGGGTCCCCGGGTGCAGGAGCAGGCTGGTGCTGGGGACACAGACAGACTGCGTGAGCCAAAGCGTGCACACGGCAGGCCTAAGTGTCCATGAGTGGTGTCAGTCAGGAGTTGCTGAGGGACAGTTCATTTAAATAAGAGTTCTCTGACAGTTTCTTTTTATTGTAAACAAATGGGATACATGTTGTTTCTCTGTTTGTACATGGCGTAAAGGCATACCATTTGTGTAATCATAAATTTACATTGGGCAATGATATTTGATTCATTATTTTTTCCCTTCCCCCCCACCCCTCCCACCCCTCTTTTCCCTCTATACAGTCCTTCTTTCCTTCATTCTTACCACACTCCTTATCCCTAACCCTAAACCTAACCCTAATCCTAATGCTAACCCCTCCCACCCCCCATTATGTGTCATTATCCACTTATTAGCGATATCATTCGTCTTTTGGTTTTTTGAGATTGGCTTATCTCACTTAGCATGATATTCTCCAATTTCATCCATTTGCCTACAAATGCCATAATTTTATCATTCTTTATGGCTGAGTAATATTCCATTGTATATATATACCACAGTTTTTTTATCCATTCATCAGTTGAAGGACATCTAGGTTGGTTCCACAATCTGGCTATTGTGAACTGAGCAGCTATGAACATTGATGTGGCTGTATCTCTGTAATATGCTGATTTTAAGTCCGTTGGGTATAGGCCAAGGAGTGGGATAGTTGGGTCAAATGGTGGTTCCATTCCAAGTTTTCTAAGGAATCTCCACACTGCTTTCCAGAGTGGCTGCACTAATTTGCAGCCCCACCAGCAATGTATAAGTGTACCTTTCTCCCCACATCCTCGCCAACACCTGTTGTTGCTTGTATTCTTGATAATCGCCATTCTAATTGGGGTGAGATGGAATCTTAGGGTGGTTTTGATTTGCATTTCTCTTATTACTAAAGATGTTGAACATTTTTCCATGTGTTTGTTGATTGCTTGTACATCTTCTTCTGTGAAGTTTCTATTCATTTCCTTAGCCCATTTGTCAATTGGATTATTTGCATTCTTGGTGTAGAGTTTTTTGAGTTCTTTATAGATTCTGGAGATTAGTGCTCTATCTGAAGTATGATTTGGCGACGATTTTCTCCCACTCTGTAGGCTCTCTCTTCACATTACTGAGAGTTTCCTTTGCTGAGAGAAAGCTTTTTAGTTTGAATCTATCCCAGTTATTGATTCTTGCTTTTATTTCTTGTGCTATGGGAGTCCTGTTGAGGAAGTCTGGTCCTAAGCCGACATGTTGAAGCTCTGGACCTACTTTTTCTTCTATAAGATGCAAGGTCTCTGGTCTGATTCCAAGGTCCTTAATCCATTTTGAGTTTAGTTTCGTGCATGGTGAGAGATATGGGTTTAGTTTCATTCTGTTGCATATGGATTTCCAATTCTCCCAGCACCATTTGATGAAGAGGCTATCTTTTCTCCATTGCATATTTTTGGCCCCTTTGTCTAGTATGAGAAAATTGTATTTATTTGGGTTTGTGTCCATGTCCTCTATTCTGTACCATTGATCCACCTTTCTATTTTGGTACCAATACCATGCCGTTTTTGTTACTATTGCTTTGTAGTAGAGTTGAAGTTCTGGTATTGCAATACCCCCTGCTTCACTCTTTCTGCCAAGGATTGCTTTAGCTATTCTGGGTTTTTTATTCTTCCCGATGAATTTCATAATTGCTTGCTCTATTTCTGTAAGGTACGTCATTGGGATTTTAATTGGAATTGCATTGAATCTGTATAGCACTTTTGGTAGTATGGCCATTTTGACAATATTAATTCTTCCTATCCAAGAACATGGGAGATCTTTCCATCTTCTAAGGTTTTCTTGAATTTCTTTCTTTAGTGTTCTGTAGTTCTCATTGTAGAGGTCTTTCACCTCTTTTGTGAGATTGATTCCCAAGTATTTTTTTTTTTTGATGCTATTGTGAATGGGGTAGTTTTCCTAATTTCTCTTTCTGAAGATTCATCACTTATGTATAAAAATGCCTTAGATTTATGTGCACTGATCTTATATCCCGCTACTTTACTGAATTCACTTATGAGATCTAAAAGTTTTCTGGTGGAATTTCCTGGTTCCTCTAAGTATATAATCATATCATCAGCAAATAGGGATAGTTTGAGTTCTTCTTTTCCTATTCATATCCCTTTAATTTCTTTGGTCTGTCTAATTGCTCTGGCTAGTGTTTCAAGGACGATATTGAATAGAAGTGGTGAAAGAGGGCATCCCTGCCTTGTTCCAGTTTTTAGGAGGAATGCTTTCAGTTTTTCACCATTTAGAATGATATTAGCCATGGGCTTAGCGTAGATTGCCTTTATAATGTTTAGGAATGTTCCCACTATCCCTATTTTTTCTAGTGTTTTGAGCATGAAGGGATGCTGTATTTTATCAAATGCTTTTTCTGCATCTAACGAAATAATCATGTGATTCTTGACTTTAAGTCTATTGATATGGTGAATTACATTTATTGATTTCCTGATGTTGAACCAACCTTGCATCCCTGGGATGAAACCCACTTGATCATGGTGCACTATCTTTTTAATATGTTTTTGTATGCGATTTGCTAAAATTTTGTTGAGAATTTTTGCATCAATGTTCATTAAGGATATTGGTCTGAAATTTTCTTTCCTCGATGTGTCTCTGTCTGGTTTAGGTATCAAGGTAATATTGGCTTCATAGAATGAGTTTGGGAGGGTTCCCTCCTCTTCTATTTTATGGAATACTTTGAGAAGTATTGGAATGAGCTCTTCTTTAAAGGTTTTGTAGAACTCGGCTGAGAACCCATCTGGTCCTGGACTTTTCTTTGTTGGTAGGCTTTTGATGACTTCTTCTAATTCATTACTTGAAATTGGTCTATTTAAATGGTGTATGTCCTCCTCATTCAGTTTAGGCAGTTCATATGTCTCTATAAACCTGTTGATGTCTTTGAAATTTTCTATTTTGTTGGAGTATAGATTTTCAAAATAGCTTCTGATTACATTTTGTATTTCACTCGTGTCTGTTGTGATATTTCCTTGTTCATTCCGAATTTTAGTGATTTGGGTTTTCTCTCGTCTTCTCTTTGTTAGTGTGGCTAAAGGTTTATCATTTTTATTTTTTCGAAGAACCAACTATTTATTTTGTCAATTTTTTGTATTGTTTCTTTTGTTTCAATTTCGTTGATTTCAGCTCTGAGTTTAACTATTTCCTGTCTTCTACTACTTTTGGTGTTGGTCTGTTTTTCTTTTTCTAGGGCATTGAGCTGTAGTGTTAGGTCGTTTATTTGTTGAGTTTTACTTCTTTTATTAAATGCACTCCAAGAAATAAATCTTCATCTAAGTACTGCTTTCATAGTGTCCCAGAGATTTTGATACGATGTTTCTTTGTTCTCATTTACCTCTAAGAATTTTTTAATTTTCTTCCTAATATCTTCTGTTATCCATTCATCATATAATAGCATATTGTTTAATCTCCAAGTGTTGGAGTAGTTTCTGTTTACTCTTTCATTTATTTCTAACTTCAATCCATTATGATCTGATAGAGTACAAGGTAGTGTCTCTATCTTCTTGTATTTGCTGACATTAGCTTTGTGGCATAATATATGGTCTGTTTTAGAGAAGGATCCATGTGCTGCTGAGAAGAAAGTGTATTCGCTCTTGGTTGGATGGTATATTCTATAAATGTCTGTTAAGTCTAAATTATTGATTGTGTTATTGAGATCTATGGTTTCTTCATTCAATTTTTGTTTGGAAGATCTGTCCAGTGGTGAGAGAGGCGTGTTAAAATCACCTAGTATTATTGTGTTATGGTCTATTTGGTTTCTAAAATTGAGAAGGATTTGTTTGACATACATGGATGAGCCACTGTTTGGGGCATAGATATTTATGATTGTTATATCTTGCTGATTTATGCTTCCCTTAAGCAGTATGAAATGTCCTTCTTTATCCCTTCTGACTAACTTTGGCTTGAAGTCCACATTATCTGAAATGAGGATGGATACTCCAGCTTTTTTGCTGAGTCCATGTGCATGGTATGTTTTTCCCCATCCTTTCACCTTTAGTCTATGGGTGTCTCTTTCTATGAGGTGAGTCTCTTGCAGGCAGCATATTGTTGGATCTTTCTTTTTAATCCAATCTGCCAGTCTATGTCTTTTGATTGATGAATTCAGGCCATTAACATTCAGGGTTATTATTGAGATATGATTTGTATTCCCGGTCATTTGGTTCATTTTTTAAATTTTATTTATTTATTTATTTTTTTGACACAACTTGGTTCCTCCTTTATTTGACAGTTCCTTAAGGATAATTCCTCCCTTTGCTGATTTGCTTCTTTGTTTTTTATCTCTTCCTCATGGAATATTTTGCTGAGAATGTTCTATAATGCTGGCTTTCTTTTTGTAAATTCTTTTAGCTTTTGTTTATCATGGAATGATTTTATTTCATCGTCAAATTTGAAGGTAAGTTTTGCTGGGTATAAGATTCTTGGTTGGCATCCATTTTCTTTCAGAGCTTGAAAAATGTTGTTCCAGGCCCTCTGGATTGAAAAATCTGCTGATATCCGTATTGGTTTCCCCCTGAATGTAATTTGATTCTTTTCTCTCACAGCCTTTAAAATTCTGTCTTTATTTTGTATGTTAGGTGTTTTCATTATTATGTGCCTTGGTGTGGGTCTGTTGTAATTTTGTGTATTTGGAGTCCTATAAGCCTCTTGAACTTGATTTTCCATTTCATTCTTCAGATTTGGGAAATTTTCTGATATTATTTCATTGAATAGATTGTTCATTCCTGTGGTTTGTTTCTCTAAGCCTTCCTCAATCCCAATAATTCTCAAATTTGGCCTTTTCATGATATCCCATAGTTCTTGGAGATTCTGTTCATGATTTCTTACCATCTTCTCTGTTTGTTCAACTTTGTTTTCAAGGTTAAATATTTTGTCTTCAATATCTGAGGTTCTGTCTTCCAGGTGTTCTATCCTATTGGTTATGCTTTCTATGGAGTTCTTAATTTGGTTTATTGTTTCCTTCATTTCAAGGATTTCTGTTTGGCTTTTTTTCAATATCTCTAACTCTTTATTGAAATGATCTTTTGCTTCCCATATTTGCTCTTTTAACTGTCAATTGGTGCTATCATTCAATGCCTGCATTTGCTCTTTCATCTCATCGTTTGCTTCCCTGATCATTTTAATTATGTACATTCTGAACTCCCTTTCTGTCATTTCTTCTGCCATGCTGTCATTGGATTTTATTGATGTAACATCCAGATTTGTTTGAGGCATTTTCTTCCCTTGTTTTCTCATATTGTTCAGGAATCAGTGGGTCATTAAGATATTGCAGATTTCCTCTATCAACTTATAATGTCCCTGAAGATTGCTAGTATATCTCCTCTTATCCTTCAGTAGCCTGAAGTCTTGGAGGAGGTTGATAATGCAGAGCTCCACAAGGAAGCTGCCTCTCTAGGGGTGGTGACCCTCAGGTGGGGTATATTCCCTGCTAGTGGGCAGAGGTGCCTCCACTTGTTGACCAATGATCATCCAAAGAGGAACTAGGCTGTGGGCTGAGGCAAGGCCTGTTTGTGCCTGTGTCTCTGGTTTTACCGTCCCTGTGGGAAAACCTCACCCGGCAGGGAAGACTCACCCGGTGGGGAGGTCTCGCTGGTCAGGTGCCCTCCTAGAGGTTCCCCTCAATCTACAACTACCGCCTGGGCTGGGCTGTCTTCCTCTGCAATGTTCCCAGGGGCCGGGACCTACCTCCTGGGCCTGGGAGCCTCACCCTTCGCAGATGAGTCTCCTTAGGCTGCCTCTCCCAGAGAATCTGCCCGCAGCCCTGGAAACTTCGCTCCGCCCCTAGGCGTGTCTCTGTGCGGCTCTTCCAGCAAGAAGCCACCTAGCTCCTGGGACCCTGCTCTGCACCTAATCGCCTGGCTATGTGGCCCCTCCTCTGAGCCGCCACCTGGAGCCCCGTACAATAGCTCCGAGACCCAGAGACCCGCCACACACCTCCTCCTCCGGACAGCCGCCCGGTTTCCCACGCAGTCACTAGGAGTCCAAGCAACTCACTTCGGGTCTCCTCCTCCCGCCAACCGCCCGTAGCCCTAGGCAGTCACTCCGAGTCCCAGTGCCCCGCCCTGTTCCTCCTCCTCCTTGGGGAAGCCCCCCCGGGTGTTCAGGAGTGGTCGCTCGGAGACCAAGCGACTCACCGTGCTCCTCCTCCAGGCAGTCCCCTGGTGTTCAAGAGCGCTCGCTTTGAGTCCAAACAACTCACCACTCGCCTCCTCCTCTGGCAACCACCTGTGGCTCTGATGCAGTCACTCCTAGGTCAAGTGACCCGCCGGGCTCCTCCTCTTCCTCCGGGCAACCCCCCCCCCGGTGTTCAGAAGCCGTCGTTCTGGGTCTAAACAGCTCGCCACGCAGCTCCTCCTCAGGCAGCCGCCCGGAGCCCCAGTGGTTGCTCCGAGTCCAAGCGCTATGCTGAGCCGCCTCCTCTACGATGATCCCAGTTGTCCGTGTTTACCGCTCCAGCAGGGGGGAGGGGCGTCTCGACGAGCAACTCTACTTCACAAAGTTCCCTGCGTTTCGGGGCCACTGCCCCATCCGGGACGCCTCCCCAACAGGAGAGACTCACCCGGCGGCTTTGAGTTGGTCCCAAGTCTCTCACTATCTCCTCTTTTGTATTCTGCGTCCTGGAGCAACGTGAAATGCAGCCGCCCTCTAGTCTGCCATCTTGAAAACCCCTCAGAAGCCAGTCTTTGTCCCTAGGGATCTTCAGCTCCTGTGCAGCAGAGCAACCTGGGGCTCTATAGTCCCAGCTACTCAGGAGGCTGAGGCAGGATGATCACTTGAGTCCAGGAGTTTAAGACCAGCCTGGGCAATATAGAGGCTACAGCTCCGACCCCTCTGACATTTTTTAATAAAAGGAAAAATTACATTTCACTGTAAAAAGCTCCCAGGGCTTTTGGAAGTTCACTGTGAAAATTCAGAGACTCAGGAAGGACGGACGACAGAACCGAGGCTTCCTTTCATGGGTCCCAGCAGTTTCTGGGTCGTTCTCATGTGCTCTTGGTCCTGGACAAGACCCTGCACCCAACAGGATGATCCATGTGGCCCGCACATCCCCCATCCATCCCCCACGCACTCACCAACTGCAGAATGGAAACATTCTAGAGAAAAACCGCGTCAGCGTGCACACACGCAGACCTCCCCATCCCGTGACCCCGCCCGATGCTGAGCAGCGTCCGTTACCTTGCGCTGGGGCTGTGCAGGTGCCTCCAGAGCCCAGGAGGACCCAGCCAGGTCCAGGCCAGCACCAAGGTGCCATCTCACAGGAGGCGCCTGAGCACCTGCCGACCTGCTATCCCAGGCATCCTGAAAGCAATGCACTGAGGACACCAAGAGACGACTGTATACCTGCATCATCCGAGGGCTACGTTAGCACCTCACAGGCCTTTATTTCTCAGATTTGGTGTATGTTTCTCGCACAGAGGAGGAGGCTTCCTTTACTAAGGATACTTTTGTGTGGCTTTACTTTTTGGGTGTGAAGTTAATTTTATTTTCAATACAGATTAAATAAGTGTTACAACCCCTTTAAACGCCTTTGAATAGCAGTTGTTTAAAAAAAATTGCACAAAATTCTGAAACTCCTGTTTGCAGATGGCTCTCAAAGGCAGGCATGTGTCTGGGATAGATTTAGCTGTGCACCTAGAAGCTACTGGGGGGGACAAGAGTTTCCTCTAGCACATGAGAAACTCCTCCACAACAGCTTTCCCATGTCAGCTGCAGGTAGAGCTCCCAGCTGTGTTAAGAGATGTCCCGACCCGCAGGACATCAACGAGGACGGCAAACCTAAGAGAGAAGGAATGAAGGGACAAGAGATGCAGGGAGAGACAGCAAGACAGGAATTCTGATCAAGCTGCAAATTTTTATTGTTCTCACGGGTATTTATACTGAGGGAATGAGGGGTATGACGAGGTGCAGCCTGGTTGGTTGTGTTCTTCTGCTGGGTTCCTGATAGGGTGCAAATTCGCGCTGGCGGGAAGGTGAAGTTCGCGCCGGCGGGAAAGTGTAGTCCCGGAAGAGAAGCCGTGGGCGCCATAGGTGCCATACTGTCAGAATTATCAGCCAGGAGAGGGGGGAGGGGCGCCGCTGCTTATTGCAAAGGTCAGAATGTTCTCAGAATGAGAACTTCTTGGTCCCTGACAAAGAGATATGACAACTTAATACTCTGGGGACCTGGGTTGGCCCCCAGAAGAAGACTGGGGAAGATTGCTACAAATGACATAGGTTTTGTCTGTTTTCCTTTGCTGTAACAAAACACCACAGGCTAGTGAACTTATAAAGAATAAAGTTCCATTTGGTTCTTAGTTTCGAAGTTGAAAAGTCTAAACAGCACAATACAGCTCTGACAAGTTCCTCGTGGTGGATGGCATCCAAGCAGGGACAAACACAAGAGGCAGCGATCAATCCCGCGATGAGAGAGGAAGCCAAACAGAAATGGGAAACGGGCCAGGCTAGCTCTAACAGTCAGCCTCCTGAGAACTAACCAGCTCTGTGAGAACTGCTTAACCCCTGCTAAGGTCATTGCCACCCGTGACGCTCCACGCCCACCTCTTACAGTTCCCACCAGTCTCCCGTCACTCCCGGGACCAAGCCCCCAACCTCGGGGGCCTCAGACCACAGCAGGGCATCACTGGCTCTGTTAGCAGACCTTGCTCAGAACTATAGACTATCGCGTTCCCTCTGGCCGCAGAGAGAGACACGACAAACGTCTGAAGCTTTGGAAGTTTATTATGCACAGTCCCTCTCCTACACTTCTCTTACTCCCAGCTTCTCTTCTCTCAGCTTCTTCTCTCAGCTTCTTCTCTCAGCTTCTTCCTTACTCCCAACTTCCGTGCACTCCCAGCTTCCAGCTCAGCTTCAGCCTCCGCTCCCTACTCTCCCACCCACCAGGCTTATATACACTTCAACCAATCAGGGGAGAGTACACGAGATAAACGCGGACAGCTGCAAGCATAGGATAGGTACACGAGGGGGGCATGCTCTAGTCACATCGTTAACTAGCCAATCATTGGAATTCGCTGGTTGTTTACTGTATAGCTGGCCGCTTTTGGCTCAGCGTCAGGCGCCATCTTGACCATGCCCAAGGCTGGGGGTCCCGGAAACCCCAACAGTAGACACCTTCAGAGAAACAAGGCCGTGTTGGTGGCTCTGAGTCCCCTCTTCATTGACAAGGGCTCAGCATCCCAGTGTCCCTCAGGTGGTTCCGGGAGAAGATGCCTGAACATGAAATGTGGTAAAAAAAAGGGCAAGTTCCCTGATAGAGCAGCCACCTGACAGGTCAGCAGAGGCGACCCTGGCGTGGGGGTGGACCTGGCGGGGACCCGGTGGGGCCTGCACATTGGCTCTGTAGGCTGACACCATATCAACATGTAAACATACGGTATCTGCGGGCAAGTGTTCATCCGGGCCACCGTGTGCACGGTCAGCTTGTGGGCATGTTCTTGTCATCTTTGGGAAAACAGCTGCGTCTTTACAAAAATGACCTACGGATGCTTTAAATTGTGCTTTTTGTGTCCCAGACGCTCAGACTCTTGAACAGTTTTTGTTTCCGTCTCTCTGACCCTGGCCTCCAAGGCTCTCTTGCCATAGGAAAGCTCCCACCTGCCCCTGCCGGCCAACCCGCCGGTGACCCTTCCTGCCAGGAGCACAGCCCTCCCCAGATCACAGACAGCTGGCAAGCAGTGTGCTTGGGCCCCGGAATACAGCCGCAAGTCCCAACCGAACACGCACATCTGGCCAAAGCAGCAGTGGGGCCCGAAACCCAGATGGCTCTGTGCCCACGCCACGTGCCTGACCCAGGGGCCCGTCAGCCCCGGGGAAGGTGCTGCTGGAGCAAACGACTGGGGTCATTTACAAAGGCGGGCAGGTGGGGGTCGGTGAGGGAGAGGTGATGCAGGGCTGGCGGCAGGAGGGAGCTGCTCTGGGTCCCAGTCCGGCACT
This sequence comes from Sciurus carolinensis, assembly GCF_902686445.1. NCBI lineage: Eukaryota > Metazoa > Chordata > Mammalia > Rodentia > Sciuridae > Sciurus > Sciurus carolinensis. Next base: position 2,244,686 of record NC_062227.1, read on the forward strand.
GCGGAAGCACCTGAGCCCTGCCAACCGTCCATCCCTCTGCAGCCACGGAGCCCACGGGTCAGAGAGCCCACCCGCACAGCCCAGAGGCTGCCCAAGCCCAGCACCCACCACCTCCACTGAGGAAGTGGACAGGGCTCCTGGACAGGGGCAGCTCCAGCCTGAGTGCCCAGCTGCAGCTCTGCCTGCTGCACACGCAGGCTGCCCGTGCTGTCCTGGCCACTCTGCAGGGTCATGGCTCTGGCCTGAGCCAGCTGCCCCCGTGGACCCGCGCTAGCTTCTGTGGCTCCAATCCTGGCACAGGCACCCTGTGTCGGCCAGGCAGCCCCTTGGGTGAGCTGTTGTGTCCCAGGTGGGCTCTGGTGTTCCTCAGCACAAGGATGTCATCTTGACAGCACCAGCCACCCCGAGTGGAGCCACATGGGGCTGGTCACTGCCTGGGGGGACAGGCCCACACTCTGCTCTTGTACCACTGGTTCCCAGGGAAGAAGAGGTGGAGGTGTGGCCATCCCCCAGGCTGGACTCGCTGTGTGGTGTGCTGGTGTGCAGTGTGTGGTGTGGTTCATATCCAAGAGTCTCGGAGGAGGAGGAGGAGGAGGTGGTGAAGGAGGAGACAGGTGGAAGAGGAGGCATAAGAGATGGCAGAGGAGGAGGAGAAATGATGGAGGAGGAGGTGATGAGGAGGAGATGGTGGAGGAGGAGGAGGAGATGGTGGAGGAGGAGGAGAAATGATGGAGGAGGAGGTGATGAGGAGGAGATGGTGGAGGAGGAGGAGGAGATGGTGGAGGAGGAGGAGATGGTGGAGGAGGAGGAGATGGTGGAGGAGGAGGAGATGGTGGAGGAGGAGGAGAAATGATGGAGGAGGAGGTGATGAGGAGGAGATGGTGGAGGAGGAGGAGGAGATGGTGGAGGAGGAGGAGATGGTGGAGGAGGAGGAGATGGTGGAGGAGGAGGAGAAATGATGGAGGAGGAGGTGATGAGGAGGAGATGGTGGAGGAGGAGGAGGAGATGGTGGAGAAGGAGAAATGATGGAGGAGGAGGTGATATGGAGGAGATGGTGGAGGAGGAGGAGATGGAGGAGGAGGAGGAGGAGATGGTAGAGGAGGAGGAGAAATGATGGAGGAGGAGGTGATAGAGGAGGAGGAGGAGATGGTGAAGGAGGAGACAGGTGGAAGAGGAGGAAGAAGAGATGGTGGAGGAGGAGAAATGATGGAGGAGGAGGAGATGACAGGAGGAAGAGGAGGAGGTGATAGAGGAGGAAGAGATAGGAGAAGAGGTGAAGAAGGAGGAGAATGTGGAGGAGAAGGAGGAAGTAATAGAGGAAGAGATGGAGGTGGTGGAGGAGGAGGAGGTGATAGAGGAGGAAGAGGAGGAGGAGGAGGTAATAGAGGAAGAGATGGAGGTGGAGGAGGAGGAGGAGGAGGAGGCGGCCGAGGCCCAGCCCCCAGCAGAACACTGTGATCCTGGGACTCACAGGAAGCCCAGGGCTGCACACGACCCCGCTGCCCTTTGCTGCCTGGCCTGTGGCCATCAGTGGCCTCATTTCAGGCAGAGTGGGCGTCACCAAGTGTAAGCGGAGACTCAGGGTTGAGAGCAGCAGGGCGGAGGCTGCCACGCCTGCTCGTCAGGGTGACCTTCTCATTTAGAAATGATTCCAAACTTACCACAAGTCTCAAGAACAAAGAGCACAGACATGCAGACGTCCCGGCCCCTTCTCCTCTCCCGCCCCCAGAAACCCAGGGTCCTGAGGTGCGGGAGGTGGGCCTTCCTCCCTGTCTGGCTCTGCAGGACCTCAGCGTGTCCCCGGGGGCGGCCGGCTCACGTCACCACCCTCCTCTCTCCCACAGAGGGCTCCACAGGGCAGGTGCGGCCAACCTGCCCTCTCGCCCTGGCTGTGCCCTGTGCCCTCCCTCCAGGCCCAGGCCCGGGGCGTGTGGTCATCAGCCAGTTTGTCGTGACCTGGGCGTTTTGGAGAATGCAGGCCTCCCCTCACCCTCCTTTCCCCCTTCCTCCTTCACGTGAGGTCTGCTGATGCGCCCTGACTGACGTTCAGGCTCCGCGCCCTGGACCGACCACAGAGACTCTGTCCCTGACTTGGGCTCAGGCTCTGCCCCCCTGGACCAGCCATGGAGACTGTCCCTGACTTGGGCTCAGGCTCTACTCCCCTGGACAGACCACGGAGACTTTGTCCCTGACTTGGGCTCAGGCTCTACTCCCCTGGACAGACCACAGAGACTCTGTCCCTGACTTGGGCTCAGTCTCCACCCCCTTAGACAGACCAAAGACTGTCCCTGACTTAGGCTCAGGCTCTGCCCTCCTGGACCAACCACAGAGACTGTCCCTGACCTGGGCTCAGGCTCTGCCCCCCTGGACAGACCACAGACTGTCCCTGACTTGGGCTCAGTCTCCACCCCCTCGGACAGACCACAGACTGTCCCTGACTTGGGCTCAGTCTCCACCCCCTTGGACAGACCACAGACTGTCCCTGACTTGGGCTCAGGCTCTGCCCCCCTGGACCAGCCATGGAGACTGTCCCTGACCTGGGCTCAGGCTCTGACCCCCTGGACAGACCACAGACTGTCCCTGACTTGGGCTCAGTCTCCACCCCCTTGGACAGACCACAGACTGTCCCTGACCTGGGCTCAGGCTCTGCCCCCCTGCACAGACCACAGATTGTCCCTGACTTGGGCTTAGGCTCCGCCCCGCTGGACCGACCACGAAGACTGTCCCTCTGGGCCCGGCATCGGAAGAGCAGGGAGTCCAGCCCTCTGCGCTGGCGGGTCCTTCTACAGGGCCTGCTTTTCCGCCCTGTGGTTGCAGTCTCTTCACTCTGCACTGGTCAGCGCTCTGCAGGGACACAGACCCTGCTGCTCAGGAGGACCTCCCCGGGCTCAGCATCCTGGCGGTTCCGCCCTGGCCAGCCTCAGAGGTGAGGAGTGCCGCTCTCCCTGGCGGTCTGCCTTCACGTGGGCCGGCTGCCTGGCAAGTCCCCGCTCCTCTGCCGTGTGTTTATTTGTCCGCTGGCGGTACCAGGGTTGCCTGGCGTTCCTCTACTCAGTGCTTTGGAATCCATTCGCGTACTCGATTCTTTGATGTCAAGCCATCCCGGATCTGACCCAATGACAGCCCCTCCAGGTGGCTCTGGTGCGCTAGGGCTGCGTCTCTGAGCACGTCCTCACTTTCGGCTCATCATTCCCAGCGCATCTGTAGCGCATCCCCAGCCGCACATCAGCCGTGCTGGGAGGAGCTGGTGCCTTTCGGTAGTGAACCACCCTGAAGACCAGGGGCTGGGCATTAGTGCAGCCTGGAGACACGAGCACGCGTGCACGGTGCGCACACAGAGCTCACACAGAGCTCACACGCACACGCCGTGTGGACACATTCGTGAACTCGTCCTGCCTATTGAGGAATCCTGAGCTCCTATCGACTTGTACATTTCTGGCCGGTCCACACGGGTTTTTCCTCTTAATCGGCCTTTCTCTCAGAAATCCTGGCCCCTGATCCCGATATCAGCGCGTTTCTTCATCCCTCCGTCGCCCAGCCCAGCGACATTCGTTTGAGATTTGTGCACCACGGAAGGATCCCTCCTGCACCTCAGTCTGTGGATCCGTCTGGTGCTTCCTTCTCTTTCCCACCAGGAGAGCTCGGTGCCCCGGCCCTCTGCACTTGGACCCCACTGAGTGGTGGCTTCCCGTGACAGACACAGAGAGGAGCTAGGCTCTACACCCCGCCTGCCTGGGGACAGCCCTGCCAGCATCAGGGTGAGCTGTCCCCGTTTCCTGAGAAAGGCAACAGTTCCCCCCTGGGTGACCCGAGTCTGTGCTTGGTTGACTGCATACACCTTGGATGTTCTCTTAAAAGGAATGCAATGACCTTAAACACTAACTACACCAACTTCTAGAAGAAACCAGTTTCTAAGGCAACCAGGCAAAGAGATAATTAATTCAACAGTCATGATATGCAGATGAATCCGCCTGAGTGGGAAAGGAGGTAGATTTCTTTCATATTCCCCCGTTTTGGAATCAGTGGAGGAGAGAATGGTATCATCTCCGTCAGTCTGAGGGGCTTCAGTGCCTTTTGAGAATCAGACTCAGCTCTTCCCAGACCCACGTTACCTTCAGACCACACGGCGGCTGCTGATGTGCACTCCTGATGACTGGCCTCTGAGATGTCCAAGACAAAGCGCCCGCGTCTTCCACCAGCAGAAGTGAGGAGGGGCTGCAGAGGCCAGCACCGTCTCCAGTAAGGAAGTGACCACTTCTCCAAACTTCTAGAGGACTCCATGTCCCACCCATATGCTGCCTGCATCTTCATAGGCTTAGAGGACTCCACTGCAGGCTGTCCTCCCCAAGACCAGTGCTCCACGTGGGGTCAGGACAGCTGTAGGCCAGGTGCCTCTCATGGATGGCCGCTCCAGGTGGGGTCACAGAGCTACAGGCTAGTCCCTCGCCTAGATGACCACTCCAGGTGTGGACAGGACAGCTGCAGGTTACCCCCTCTCCCAGATGACCACTCCAGGTGGAATCAGGACAGCTGCAGGCTAGCCCTCTCCTAGATGGACCACTGCAGGTGGAGTCAGGACAGCTGCAGGCTAGGCCCTCTCCTAGATGGCCACTGCAGGTGGAGTCAGGACAGCTGCAGGCTAGCCCTTCTCCTAGATGGCCACTGCAGGTGGAGTCAGGACAGCTGCAGGCTAGCCCCTCTCCTAGATGGCCACTCCAGGTGTGGACAGGACAGCTGCAGGTTACCCCCTCTCCAAGATGACCACTCCAGGTGGAATCAGGACAGCTGCAGGCTAGCCCTCTCCTAGATGACCACTCCAGGAGGAATCAGGACAGCTGCAGGCTAGCCCCTCTCCTAGATGACCACTCCAGGGGGAATCAGGATAACTGCAGGCTAGCCCCTCTCCTAGATGGCCACTCCAGGTGGAGTCAGACAGCTGCAGGCTAGCCCCTCTCCTAGATGGCCACTCCAGGTGGGGTCAGGACAGCTGCAGGCTAGCCCCTCTCCTAGATGGCCACTCCAGGTGGGGTCAGACAGCTGCAGGCTAGCCCCTCTTCCTAGATGGACCCTCCAGGTGGGGTCAGGACAGCTGCAGGCTAGCCGCTCTCCTAGATGGCCACTCCAGGTGGAATCAGGACAGCTGCAGGCTAGCCCCTCTCCTAGATGACCACTCCAGGGGGAATCAGGACAGCTGCAGGCTAGCCCCTCTCCTAAGATGGCCACTCCAGGTGGAGTCAGACAGCTGCAGGCTAGCCCCTCTCCTAGATGGCCATTCCAGGTGGGATCAGACAGCTGCAGGCTAGCCCCTCTCCTAGATGGCCATTCCAGGTGGGAATCAGGACAGCTGCAGGCTAGCCCCTCTCCTAGATGGCCACTCCAGGTGGAGTCAGGACAGCAGCAGGCTAGCCCCTCTCCTAGATGGCCACTCCAGGTGGGGTCAGGACAGCTGCAGGCTAGCCCCTCTCCTAGATGGCCACTCCAGGTGGGGTCAGGACAGCTGCAGGCTAGCCCCTCTCCTAGATGACCACTCCAGGGGGAATCAGGACAGCTGCAGGCTAGCCCCTCTCCTAAGATGGCCACTCCAGGTGGAGTCAGACAGCTGCAGGCTAGCCCCTCTCCTAGATGGCCATTCCAGGTGGGATCAGACAGCTGCAGGCTAGCCCCTCTCCTAGATGGCCATTCCAGGTGGGATCAGACAGCTGCAGGCTAGCCCCTCTCCTAGATGGCCACTCCAGGTGGAGTCAGGACAGCAGCAGGCTAGCCCCTCTCCTAGATGGACCCTCCAGGTGGGGTCAGGACAGCTGCAGGCTAGCCCCTCTCCTAGTTGGCCACTATAGGTGTGGTCACAGCAGCTGCAGGCTAGCCCCTCTCCTAGATGACCTCTCCAGGTGGAATCAGGACAGCTGCAGTCTAGCCCTTCTCCTAGATGGCCACTCCATGTGGGGTCAGGGCAGCTGCAGGCTAGCTCCCTGCCCTAGATGGCCTCTCCAGGTGAGGTCACATCAGCTGCAGGCCGGCCCTTTCCTAAATGTCCAGGTTGGGTCAGGGCAGCTGTAGGATAGCGCTGTCCTGGACAATTGCTCCAGGTGAGAAAGGTACTGACTCACTCATCCTGGTATCCGAGGCCTGGCAGTGTACAGATATGCAGTATGTGCTCTTCGCATGCCTTGCGGAGCTGCATGTGGAGGCACTCGCCTGTAATCCCAGTGGCTTGGGAAGCTGAGGCAGGAGGATCACGAGTTCAAAGCCAGCTCCTGCTGCTTAGCAAGGCCTTAAGCAACGTAGTGAGAGCTGTCTCTAAGTTAAAAAAAAATAGAAAAAAATGAAAAAGAAAAACAAGGTTTGGGGATGTAGCTCAATGGTTAAGTGTTCCTGAGTTCAATCCCTGGTACCAAAAAAAGAAAATGCGTTATGGTCCTGGAGTGTGGTTTAGGGGTAGAGCATTTGCCTAGCGGGTGGGAGGCTCTTGATTCAGTCCTCAGGACTGCAGAAGAAGTTTTTGATTTAAAACTTTAAAATGCTCTTATGGATCAATGAATCTCAAAATTTCAGGGATCCTGAGCTGTGGGTCCTTCAGGCTCTGTGCTGCTGCCTGCGGGTCATGACCTGCAATTGCAGCAACTGAGCCTGAGGCCAAGGAAGGAAGTCACTCTCCTGGAACCAGAAGTCGGAAGGAGCCACAGGTGTGTGTCATCACACATCTCAGAAGCATTCCTCTCTCCCGCTGCTGCCGTGATGGGGATTCCACAAGGGCATATTTTTAAATTTGGGGCAAAATATTCAAAACATAAAATTGACCTTTTTAACCTTTTTTGTTTGTTTGTTTGTTTTTTGGTTAGTGGGACTGAACAGAGGGGCAGTTTATCCCCTCTTCTTTTGAGACACGGTCTCACTTCACTGCCCAGGCTTGCCTCAAACTTGCGATCCTCCTGCCTCGGCCTGGGCAGCTGGGATGGCAGGCGTGTCCCACCTGCCTGGCCCATTCTGACATTCGTAAGCACACAGCTGGTGCACCGAAAGCAATGGCATGGCCACACCACTGTCATAACCCCCCCTCAACTCACACCCCCCCGCTACCCCCACCCACCACTCCCCCCACTTCTGTCTCTCCCGCTCCACGTCAGAGGACCCCGGTAGCAGGACTTGTACCCGCACAGCTGCACACTACCACCGGCTCCCTTCCTACAGCACGGTGTCCACGAGATTCGTCCATATGGTAGCACTCGCCAGAATCTCTTTCCTTTTTGAAGCTGAACGATATTCCATTCTACGTACAAAGCTCGTTTTGCTGAGCCAGGCTTCCGACACAGGCGTGGCTGGCAGTTTTCGGGCATGTCTCTGCCCCACCGTCCCAGCCAGGAGCTGTGGCCAGCCTAGCGTGGCAGGTCCCAGCCAGCCGCTGTGACGGTGCTGTAGTTCATTTCTCATGTTTTCCTGGTGGAACAACAGTGCGGAGCTCCTCAAGGCGTCTCCTGCAGAGGGAGAAAGTGGATCGCGCCTTCTACACTAATGCCGAGTGATGATCGCCACCTGCGCCGAGAGCTTCCGCGGCCTGGATTCACCTCGTGCTCCGCACAGTCTTCTGGAGCGAGCGCATCGTCCTGGGCCCTCACCGTTTGCAGGGATGGAAACTCAGAATAACGCACGGCGGGTTTTGAACCCTAACGTTCTTACCCAGCAGCCACGAGGCGGCCCATTATGGGAGAGGTCGTCCCTGAAGACACCCTGCCGCACCAGATCCGCGCCTCTTCCAGGTGGGCCGTCCAGCCAGCCTCCAGACGCCGCCCTCTGTCCAGCTGCTCCAGCCGCACCCGCTTCTCGCCCTCGCTCTTCGCTCCTGTGGCGCCTGGGCCCCTTGTTCCTCAGCCCACCTCCAGCCTCCTCCTCCGCCGGGCTTTTCCCAATTCTGGCCCCTCACACGCCCGCCCGGCAGAGTCCCCTCCATGCCGGTCGGCGCCGGGTACGTTGGCGCTGTCACGCGTGGCTCTCCATGTCCTCGGCAGTGCCGTTGGCACCCTTAGGCTCGGGAGTGCTTGGACTTGGGAATATCACATACACATACCGAGATATCTTGGAGATGGGGCCCACGTTTAAACTGAAATTCACCTGTGCTACATGCACCTTATCCACTCAGCGACGTCATTTCACACGACAAGCTTCCCGCGCCTGCGTTCTGCCTCCTGCGCCTGCGTTCCGCCTCCGCCTGCGTTCCGCCTCCTGCGCTTGCGTTCTGCCTGCGCCCTGTCCCTTGTGGCCTCGGGTGGAATAGTCCACTGGTGGTGTCGTGTCTCCTTCAAAAAGGTTTCAGGTTTGGACGTAGGGACTCGGGGTGCTAAGTCGGTAATCATTCTCGATTTCAGCTGTTGAAGAATGTAAGCAATGGGTCTCACGTTTCCCTACCCTTTAAAAAAAGAAAGCACTGTCTTTAAAACTGGCCAGACTCTCCCCAGCAGCGCAAAAAAAAAAAAAAAAAAAAAAAAAAATGGCCAGACTCTTTTTGTAACTTTACATAAGTGTTCAGTGACATTCATTAAACACGTTTGAATATCTGCTGCAGTCCAAACTTTTGCTAGGCTGATTGAGGTGAACAGCAGAATGAAATCAATAGGGACCTTGACTTCCACTTTCTGAGTTGCCTCTTTGTATATCAGCAAGCCCCGTATTTCATTTATCTCTAAAATATGTTTCAAGTGCCACTTTGCTATGTGCAGTTACTCTTAAAACACCAGTCCCCTGCTGTGCTTTGCCAACCCCTGGCCAACCCCTGCTGTGGCGAGTAAGTCAGCTCTCCATAACTGTAGCAAATACCCAAGATGCTCAGCTTGTAAAGAGAAAAGAGGTTTCTTTCAGCTCCTAGTTTTGGAGGCTCCCATCTGTGACTGGGTGGCTGGTTGCTTCTGGCCGCTTAGTAAGGCAGAGCATGCCATGAGGGCTGCATGTGGCAGGCCCATCCCACACCTGGCTGGGAAGGGGAAGGGACTGGGGTCCCATATCCACTTTGAGAGCTCACCCCGAATGACCTGAAGACCACCCCCGGGCCCGCCTCTTAAAGGCTTACGCACCTCCCAGGAGTGCCTTGAGCTGGGGACTAACTTTAGCACAAGAGCCTTTGGGGGTCACTGAGCACAGCCGTAGCATAACCTGACCTAGTTTGGTGGCTTTTGCTGTTTCTAACTGTAAAATGCTGGTGAATTCACCTGTCGGCAGATTCCCCTCTACGCTTATGAGACGGCGCGTTGTGTTGTTTTATTTTGCTTTCTAACACTTTGGTGGCTTTCTACCTCATATGGTAATAATGGCCGTTAGACTCCTGTCTGCAATGGGGCATTCTAAGGATCACTGCAATCCCAGGTTTGGGAGTCAGAGACGTTTGCCACGCTTTCCCTACTAACCGGTACCATTTTGGTGTTTAGAGCCATCACTCAGGATTGCTAGTATCCTTTGTGTGTGGCCCTTCTGGAGGCTACTTAATATCACTTTGGCTGCGGGAGTAAGAACAAGGGAGATACGTTATCTCAGTAAATCCTAAAATATTTGGTCCCAGAGCTTGTACAGAAAAGCAAACCTGAGCCCGTTCCTGCTTTCCCACTCAGTGAAAACACCAGGCAGGTCTCAGTCGGGTCACGGAGTGACCTCTGCTGCTGTGAGCGGTGACCTACACAGGTGACGTCCACAGACACGAAGAGAAAAACAGAACAGCAGCCAGCTTTCACAGTGTCACAGAGGGACCCACAGCACGCGCCAGGTCACTCAGTGGCTCTGCGCGGGCCCGTTTGCTCGTGACCTCCAGCTGCAGCATCAGCTTCTTGCATGGAGGGCTTTGCACAGAATTAGGGATCAGTTAGTTACCTCTCACCTTTCTTCCACTATTTTCTTCTTCTTCCGCAACTTTTGATGCACCTGTATCAAAAGTCTTAGTGCAGTTTAGTTGTTAAGAACCTTTAAAGTGCCAGGCACGGTGGCACATGCCTGTAATCCCAGTGGCTCAGAGGCTGGGGCAGGAGGTTCAGGAGCTCAAAGCCAGCCTCAGCAATTTAGTGAGGCACTAAGCAACTCGGTCTCTAAATAAAGTATAAAATAGGGCTGGGGATGTGGCTCAGTGGTCCACTGCCCCTGAGTTCAATCCCCAGTACCCCAGTATAAATACCATAGAAAGACTAGATATCACATTTTATGGATTGGTTTTTCATTAAAATGTAACACATCTACCATTTTGTGTGACCATCACTCTAGGCCCTTTTTGGACTTGCTCTGACCTCCTGGGTCGGGCTGTCCTTAGCTGAAACAGTTGTCTTGGACTTTTCCTTCCAGTTGTTCACCCAGATGTGGGGCCTCCTTATGGTGGGGGGATATTCCCCGCCTCCTGCTCTCCTGAGCATGGGTTCAGTCGGCCGGAGAACAATGCTGGGCTTTTTTTTTTTTTTTAAACATTTGCCACCTTCAATCAGAGGAATGGAAACAAACCAAAACAAAATTTTAAACCATGGTTTGAAATTCACAAAACCAAATACAGACTAAAGTAAACTTGGAATGCACCCGGGTTTCCAAGGTACTCTCTATGTCTAACATCAGCGAGAGTGAGGAAGGCTCCTCTTGCTCGGCCTTTGTGCTGCGGCCCCGCCCCGAGTCTCCGGCCTTTCAGATGCTGGCAGGGGGCGGGGCCTTCTCTCTCCTGCTCTTGAGGAACGCACCTCCCTGAGCCGCCCGCCCACCTGCGCCCTCTGCTGGCGCTGCTCACAGGGCAGGCCCTGGACCCTGCAGTGCGTGCGGGTTGCTGGGGAGCGAGATGCTGCTCTGCTGTGGTTGCCTGGTAACAGATGCTCTCCGTTACCCAGCAGCCGGGCTCCTCTGCTCCAGATGAGCAGGCCAGTGTTCTGGATTCTGAGCCAGTGGTTTGAGACAAATGAGGAAAGGTTTCCCCACTGGAAGAGCAGAAGGCCAGATGACGGGGTTAAAGCAAAGTGCTGGGGCAGGAGAGGTAGTGCTGGCCCAGCGCTGGGCAGCACCAAGGGAGGCAGCGGGGAGGGGAGGCCTGGGCTCCCACCTGGCAGTAGACAGATGTTGGCCTGGCATTCTTCATAAGAAACCTTTCCCTACTGATGGAGGGTGACGCCTCGTGTTTCGGGATGCCGCGTCTGTGGTTCGGAGCCGCGTGAGAGGCGCACGCGTAGGTGAGGTCCCGCCGATGTGTTGTCACCCTCTCACTCGCCCCTCCCTGCCCTTGGTGACCACAGCTCCTGTCTTGGGACTGTTGCAGACCTGATTGGAACTCTCTGTGGGCAGGCGCCAGCCTCATCAGCAGCTAGAAGCTGTTTCACCAGGCAGGTACTTCCACTCCCTAGCTGGGACAGTCATGCCCGGGAGAGTGCGTGCTTCATGGCATCTCCCTGTGCACTGCTTCTTAACACCACACACGCTGCCTGCAGCCTTCATTTCTAGACATGAGCACGTCGAAACCTCTTGCTGCTGTTCTGCAGCACTGGCTTGTCTTAGGACGGTGGCTCTGGGTTCTGACTGAATCCTCCCCCCAGGTTTTTGTGGAATTTGTTTTGTCCTCTTCTTCTCTCAATCTACAGAAGCCGTGGCCTTCTCCAAACATCCCACGCCACACCTGGCTTCTCACACGTGCTTCCCCGCTTTCCGACTGCCCCGCCCCCTAGCCAGGGTGCCTGCTGGCCAATGCTGTCCCCGGGGAGGACGCAGACCAGCAGCTCACGGGTGCGGCGGCTGGGCTGCGGGGTCTCCGGCCACAGACTGGACTTTAACCTAGCTCAGAGTGGAGCGTGACGCTGTGTGTCTGTGTCCACATACGTCCAGAAGAGTTCCTAGCAAACGTGCAAACAACCCGGGTTCATCCGTCAGCGGCAAATCAGTGGAGAACACATGGGGCATGTGTACACAATGGAGTTCTATACAGCCATGAAGAAGAATGAAATTATGTCAGTGGCAGGAAAATGGGCGGAGCATGAGACCATCGTGTTAAGAGAAAAGCCGGACTTGGACAGTCAAGGTTGTGTGTTTTCTCTCATATGTGGAAGCTAGAGGAAAAGGGCAGGAAGGGGGCCCCAAGAAAATAAAAGGGAGATCAGTGAAGTAGAGGAAGTGGACCAGGGGAGGGAGGAGAGGAGGCAAAGGGAAGGGGCTGGGGACGATGACCATGTCGGCCAGATTATTCTGTGACATTGTATTATGTACGAATATGTAATGGCAAAGCCACCACTATGTGTGATTATATTAACCAATAAAAATTTTAAAAAGAAGAGTTATTGTTTCATTTTTAAAGTATTTCCACTAGAGTGATACAATGGAGAAATATTTTACAAATTTAAAAACGTGATCATGAGATTCCTTTAGTGAGAATCTGCACCTTGACCGGGGGTCACCTCTGGCTTTTGTGAACGCATCGGTCCACTGAGCAGAGACCCACAGAACGTCTCTGGCTGACACTGAAGCAGGTGCCGGTGCGGCGGGTGCAGAGCAGACCCTGCCGGGCCCTCCGGGTTCACATCCCGTGGATTCTGAGGGAGCAGCAGCAGCTGCCTGGGCTGTGCAGGTGTGACAGGGGTGCCCAGCCTGGCCGAGAGGAGGCCCAGGCACGCCCCAGGAAGGAGCAGCCGGGCACTGACAACCCGCTGGGGATCGTGGAGTGTGGGGGGAGAGGAAGAAATGAGAGCTGAGGCTGCAGAGGCTGGAAGGGCCAGGCGGTGGGCTCACAGGTGGAGGGGACAGCTGCATGACTGGATCTGCACTGCCATGGTGACACTAGTGTGCAGGTGCCCTGGAGCAAATCAGACAGGAGGTGGCGGGAAGGGTCAGCTTAGAATTGGTGATCAGAGGCCCCGGTGGAGGCAGGTGAGCGAAGAGGACAGGACACCAGTTCAGGAAGTAGGTCCAACGGGACAGTCACTTTGGGAGTTTGCAAGAAGAAAAGAGTCCGGTTTGGTTCCCTGTGGTTCTGGAAATCAGGGACCTTTATTCCAAAGAGAGAACAGAGGGGGAGGAGCCGTCCAAGGAGTGGGGACGTGAAGTCAGTCCAGGGTGAGTCTCGCTGGGGATGCCTGAGGCATCTTGGGTGAGTGTGGGACAGGGTGGGTGGGAGGGGTGCTAGGCTGCAGATCTGATGTGCATGTCCTCAGAACTGCAGTGCAGAGCATGGAGAATGCGGCCAGACCCCAGGAACGTGTCTCCAGGAGAAAGGCTGCGCTGGGCCTAGGCTTACCAGCCAGGGGTGAGCAGAGCCCAAAGGGCAGCACGGGGAGCCACAGGCCACGTGGGATCAGAGCTGGCTCCACAGAGAGCGACGAGGGGAAGCCCAGGGTCCACTGAAGGCTGTGGTCCTGCGTGTCAACTGACGAGAACGTGTTTGGTGGAGGGGCAAAGGCCAAAGCCACGGTAAAGAGGAAGCTAGAAGTGCTGGCAGAGACCTAGTCAGGAGGAGAGCGGGTGGGACTAACCAGGTGTGCGACTGAAGGCCGTGTTTGATTTATAATGCGACAGAGCTGCATGTGTCTGCGTGTTGAGGGAAACCAGGGGCTGGGCAAAGCAGCTGAAGAGAGGGAACACCTGGAGGCTGCCCGAGGAGAGGTTTGGCAGAAGGAGGAGACCAACCCCACCATGTAGAGAGGACAGGGCTGACCGGGCAGTGGGGAACCCAGCATGGCATCTGCTCCAGGACGAAGGCCAGGTCATGCTGAAAGTGAGGGGAAATGGTGTGGGTTTGGAGCAAGGCGGGAGGGGCTTGAATACAACTGAGCATAGACAGATTTGGTGAGCAGTGCCTGGTCCCGCTGGCCCCAAGGCAATCCTTCCAGCACAGGAAGAGTGATCTTCACGGTTGGGAGCTGGCGTCCACGACTCTGGCCCTCCTTCCTCGCAGTTCAACAGTGCAATCGCAAAGCTGCCAACCCCCTTGCAGATGGGGCCAAAGGCATGGGGAGCCCTCATCTTCAGTCACCATGCAGGACAACAGGTTCCCGTCCCCTGCCCTCTGCTGTGCTCCACAATGCCAAAGTCGACTCCCTAGTGCCTTCTAAAAAGCAGTAGAGATGTACAAAACTGCAAAGGAGGAACGGGGGCTGGAGGTAAAGACAGGAGGCTAGGGAGGCGGCGGCGTGGGTGCGCCGGAATAGTCTAGAAACTGAACGGAACAAAGGCGGAGTGACTGGTGCTCTTAGAGATCCTCCTCCCTGATAGAATATGCATGATCCTGCGCGAGTCCTCGCCTGCCCGGGAGCAGGGAGGCGTCCCAGGGAAGGCGGGGAGCGCGCGCCCAGACGCACTCTCCCTGGCGCGGGGTGCGACGGGGCCGGCGGAGCGGGCTGCGGCTCGGGACCCACGCGGGCCAGTGTAAGCCCCCTGCCCTTCCTCCCGCCCGCTGACAGGGCCCGCTCCCGTCCCCACCAGCGCCGCAGCGCCTCTCAAGAGCCGGGGACTCAGCGTCCCGCTGCCGGCGGGAACCGGCGCCCTTCCTTTGCCTCTTCCCCTGTCCTTCACTGGGAGCCCAGACCAGGGAGGGGGCGCGTGTCCCACGGCTCTGGCAGAGCAGCTGGCGAGCCAGCAGGTGGCCACAGCCGCCCTGCAGGGACCTGGTGACGCACTCGGTCCCTCTGCCCTGCGCTCGGCCACCACATCGGCGGGGACCTGGCACCCGGCCGAGCGCGCCGCCCCTAGAGGTCCCCGCTGGGCGGTACCGAACGAGGCGGGCGCGGAGACGCGGGGCGAGCCTAGGGCGCAGCGCCACCCTGGCTGTCTCCAGCAGAGAGTGGCGCCCACAACCCCGGCTCCTTGCATTGTAGGGTACATATCCGGCAGATTTGAAAATCCCTTCAAAAAGCGTTTCCGCCGCGTGTGTTCCTTGCATCCTTTTAGTTGGGAGTTTGCGGTGGGCAGGGGGAGGGAGAAGAACCGCCCGTTGTGATCGGAAAACACCGGGAGACCAGACCGTCTCTTTCAGCAGCAAGGAAAAAAGACGCCTTCGCAGGATCCACAACTACCTGCAGCTCCCTCTTGCTTTTTGCGCGCCTCCTGCCTGTGCCTGACGTCCACCCAAGCGGGCAGGCATGGGCTGTCTGGGCAACAGCAAGACCGCGGAAGACCAGGGCGTCGATGAAAAGGAACGACGAGAGGCCAACAAAAAGATCGAGAAGCAGTTGCAGAAAGAGCGCTTGGCCTACAAAGCGACCCACCGCCTGCTGCTACTGGGTAAGACGGTCGGAGGCTCGCGCCGCTCTCGCCCTGGGCGCATCTGGCACCGGGGTAGCGCATGGCCGGGAGCTCCTGTCCAGGACTGCGGCAGCACCCGGCTGGCGGGCAGGACCCTGAGGCAAGAGACCGACGCCGGCCAGGGCGAGCTCCTCGGCAGCAACTAGCGTGTGCGCCAAAATCCCCACGTAGGGGCACGAAAATAATAGCGTTCCCGGTGAGGGATGACTGCGCTGTGAAGATACAGTTGACAGCGTTCTTTTTGTTTGCTCCTAGGGGCTGGCGAGTCTGGGAAAAGCACTATCGTCAAACAAATGAGGATCCTGCACGTGAATGGATTTAATCCCGAGTAAGAAAACCCAGTTTCAGTTTTGCTACCAAATTGCTTGCAAACTTTGTGACTTCTCTCCTGGGTTTCCCAGCACTGCTTTCCCTCAACAGCCCCTTTAATAAGTCCTTCCAGGGGGAGGGAGAGACATTTGTTGAATTTGCTCAATTTGGGCAAATCCTTCTTCTGGCAGTGCCTAGTTTAAAAAAAAAAAAATTGTTTAACAAAGTATGATGATTAGGTATTCTTGGGGTATTGGTGTGTGGTATTGGCACTGCTGTGGGCACTCAGCCAATAGGCTAGTTCCTGATTCTTGGAGGATGGGAGGTTGCCTCCATGACACTGCTGTACCTAAAGTCCAGGGTGCTTGAGTCCTTACATAAATGGCCTGGTGCGTGTAACCTACATGGCTCCTTTCAAACACTTGAAATCATCTCTAGATGATTTGTAATACCTAATATGATGGAAATGCCATGTAAAGAAATGATTGTTTAAGAATAGTGATGGGTGAAGCCTGTTCAGTACACCTGTAGTTTCTTCCCCCAGTGTTTTCTGTCTCTGGTCGGTTGACTCCCCCGCGTGGGGCCACACGTAAGGAGTCCGGCTGTTTCAAGGTTCACCTTTCTGTTTGCACAGGTGCATAGACTTAGGTGCAGCCCTGTCACTGCATTTCCATGAAGCGCCCATTACACTTCTGCCAGGTTCCATGCTTTGGATTATAAAATGTGTGCATTTGAGTTTGTTTAGAGTACAGATTAGAAGAGGGCTTCAGTTTTCGTCCGGGGAGTCGATTCTGACCTCGACTCCACCAGTGCCAAGGGAGAACTAAGTTAATAACTTTCTTTCAACATAGGGAGAAGAAACAGAAAATTCTGGACATCAGGAAAAATGTCAAAGATGCCATTGTGGTAAGCGCTTTATTTAATGTTTGTTTCAGAAAGATTAGGGGTCCTGTGCCCTAAAACTGCACAGTGGAGATCACGTACGTGAGGCCAAACCCAGGGCCCCTGTCATGTTTCTACCTGCTTCTTTCTTCCCCCCCGTGTTAGACGATCGTCTCCGCGATGAGTACTATAATACCTCCAGTCCCATTGGCCAACCCCGAGAACCAGTTTCGATCGGATTACATCAAGAGCATCGCGCCTATCACGGACTTCGAATATTCCCAGGTAAGTAAGACCTTCCTGGAATATTTAAATAGTGAGAGGCGGAACTGTTCTCTGGGACTGCTTGCTGAGAATCAGTGTTAATGCTCCTTCATCATGAACTCTTCAAAATCTGTCTCCATAAATACCTCCTCGTTAAGAAAATATTTGTGTCTGTTAAAAATATTGAAGACGGTAGGACCGTAATGAATGTATGGGAAGACAGCTTGCCTTTCAGAGATCTTGGCAGAGCTTTTTCCTGTTTTCTTTAAAGTGAACAATTAAGCAGTGTCCCAGATATCAACAGCAGAGGCCGTGCGAGTAGAGGGAAGCTCTGCCAGTGCCTAATCGCCTCCGTGGGATTAACACGACTGAATTCAGCTTGCTCTTAGGCCGACATCGTGGGTCGGCAGGGAGAGAACGTGCGCCGTAGATAAGGCCACGGCTTGCTGTCTCTGGTTGAATCGCTTCAGGCTCGGCTGCCTTCGAGGCTGCTCTCTTCACTGCTGGGCAGCTGGTTTGTGCAAAAGGGTGTTGTCAGAATTAGTTGCCTCTCATTTGGTAGGATTAACATTTCTTAGAAATACTGCCAGTTGGTAATTCCATGAAGCAGATTTTAAAGGAAAAATGTTCAGTTCCTCAGAAAGTCATTTTTGGCTTCAGTTTTCGCCAAAAGAGTGTGCACATGTGTGTGTACATGTGTGTGCGCATGTGTGTATGTGTACATGCATGTGTGTGTGCCTGTGTATGGATATGTGTGTGTGCGTGTGTGCCTGTATATGTGTGTGTGCATGTGTATGCATGTGTGTGCGCATGAGTGGATGTGTGCATGTGTGTGTACATGCGTATGTGTGTGTGTGTGTGTGTGTGCGCATGTGTGTATGTGCATGTGTGTGTGCGCCTGTGTGTGCATGTGCGTGTGCCTGCGTGTGTGCCTGTGTGCGTGTGTGCCTGTATATGTGTGTGTGCATGTGTATACATGTGTGTGCATGTGCGTGTGCCTGTGTGTGTGCCTGGGTATGTGATCAGTGACAGTACTCTGGAGTGCCTGGCATGGAGGTTTGCAGACAGCCTTCATTCTTGGACTCCCGTCCTCAAGGACAGCTTGTGCAGACACCAGCGTGTGAGTGGACAGGCCCCGTTCCCCACTGGCTGAAGGGCCAGGCACACTGCTCGCCCACACCCTCTCGGCCCGGCCCTGTTGTCTGCATGCTCTGTATTGGGATGAGGGATGACAATCACTTTCTTAAACAGCTTGTGTTTTCATCCTCTAAGGTGATTTTTACTTCTGAGAAGCACCCAAACTTAGCCTGTGACATCTCTAGAGTTTTTGAAAAGGAGTCTGGGTGGCACATGGGCTAGAGGAGGGTGCTGGACACACTGTTCTTCCCACAGTGTCTTTCCTCGGTGGCCAACGGGGGGTGAAGAGATGCGGGGCGGTGAGGCCAAGGCCAGCTCGGCCGTGCCCAGGGCCCCCACGGACCACCTGAGCTCTCGTGTGTCCTCCTGCGTCTCTGCAGCATTTTGCATGTTGGAGAAGTGACCCAAAACCACGGGGTCCTAGTTGAAATCAGCAGGCACATTCATGTTTGTCCTCAGACATGGACGTGTACAGAACAGGCTTGTGATGTTCAGATGGGTCCTGTGTGTCTGCCGAGAGTGACATCGCAGCCTCAGGAAGGAGCATTGTCTCACCGTGTGGATAGATCAAGACTTATTGTCAGTGCACATCATCTTTTGTTCATGACACACTCGCAGATGAGGGATGCTTCACTCAGTCTAAAATTTAGAAACTGTTGGTTTCACCTGAGGAGTCCACTTGGTTCATGAAAGTGTGTCTGAGTTACATTGTATGTAGTTTAAATAAGAAGACACAACTTGAGCCACCGTTCCTTTGAATACATGCATTTTCATATTTGTTTTTTAAAGTTACTTAAAATTGGTTATCAGAAACCATCATCAGCTATCAGTAAACTAAAAGAGAATTGGGCGCCAGCAGAGAGCAATGAAACTGTAATGCTCTTGTAGAGGTGATGCTTTTCTCTGGGGTGATTCTGCTCCCAGTGAATGCTGACATTCTGTTGTGTGTCCATCATCACGTCAAATGGGAGTATGTTTTATTTATAGTATAACTTAGACTTGCACAAATAAGGTAGTTGATATTAAACATATAATGTCTCTTCTGTTCATGTTATTTTTATTTTATGATTTATGTACACGGTTTTCAGGAACTTTTAGTCATTTGTCCCAGAGTGCTTGGAAATAGTCACACTACTTGTTTTATTAGATCATAAGTTCTTAGGTTCTCACTTTTGGCTTTTGTCTGTCTGTCTTTGGTTCTGGTGCTTGGGACGACCCAGGGCCTCCCTTGCCAGATGTGTGTGCTCCCTCTGGAACCACATCTCCAGGAAAAGAACTTTTGAACCAAATGTATTCTCTCATCAAAAGTCAGTTTCAGGGACTGAGTCTGTAGCTCAGTGACGGAGCTCGTGCCTAGCATGCCCAAGCCCGGACTCCATCCCCAGCACCAAAACCAAAACAAAGCAAGTTAATTTCTGAGTTCTTCAAGTTAAGCAGGAAAAATTAGAAGAATGCCCTGTTCAGAAATACCAGGTGGTTCCCCTTTGCTCTGTTGCTGTTTCTCTGAGCTTCATGTGAACCCCTTGAGGCTGGAGGGGTACCAGAGGGAAGGCCATCTGGCCATGCCTGGAGGCCGGGCCACTGTGGGAAGGCTGGTCTTGCCTCCTGGGCCAGGCGCTGAGCCAGGTGCCGGACAGTGGGTTCAGGAGGCGACGGTGTTCTGTCCAGTTCACACTGGCCATGTGTGGAGGGCGGCGGGGAGGAGGTTGGCGCTGGGGACCTTTCAGAGGCCATGTGGCATTCCAGATGCAAGGTGATGGGGGACTTTGTGTGAGCTGGTGACCATGGAAACTGAGCAAAATGGCCCGAGCCAGGATCCACTGTGGAATGAAGCCAGTCAGACCGTCTGATGTTTGGATATGGTTTTGGAGGGAAATGGAGAAATCAGCAATGCCCAGGGGCTTTGGCCTGACCTTCCACCGAGGTGGTAGAAAGAGGTGGGGCTGAGGCGGGTGTGAGGAGATGCTGTGAACTCCCTGGCGAGCTGTGGCCACCGTTCACGCAGCGGGGAGGAGAGCCTGGCCTGGGGTCTGGAGCACGGGTAGAGGAAGCTGGGAGCTTCAGCACAGGAATGTTCTGGAGAGACGGGCCATTGAGGAAGGTTCAGGAGCCAGGGACCGGAAGAGGGCCCGGGGAACAGCAGCTGGGCAGTGCCAGCAGAGGGGCATCCAGGTAGCATGGCTTTGACCTGGGCTGGCATTGGTGAGAGTTGAGGAGAGGATGCCAGGCGGGATCACAGAGCCACGGGGCAGACAGGGCTTTGCTTAGGTTCCCGTGCTGGACACTGAGAAGCAAGTGGAAGGGCAGGAGGGGCCAGGAGGGTTTCTTCTAAGAGGAAAGATGCAGAGGCAGCTGATCACTCAGCCAGAATCAGCTGGTGGAGCAGGAGAAGATGGTGGTACAGGGGGAAATGGCTATTGTCAGAGCCAGTTCTCGAGAGGGCAGGCAGGGTGAGGTCCAGGGCACAGAAGGACCAGAGTGCCTCCCACTGAACAGGAGGATGGCGGAGTGGCAGGTGCAGATGCCGGTGAGGGTTCGGATCTGGTGGCACAAAGCCAGGAAGGGTTTGCTGCAAAGCTTTGAGATGGCTTGTCAGAGCAAACTGGTACCTGCGGTGAAGATGTTGCCTACCTTGGGAATTATCCACCCGCCGATCCGCCTGCTGCTTGTGGTTTTGTTTGAGGTCAGTGACAATGCCGTGTCCCTGTGACCTCAAGCCCCAGCATACAGTCATTCCCTTCACCAGCCAAAGTGAAAGCGGGGAGTTCATCCACACAAGAAGCACACAGCCCAGCTGTCCTTGCAGCCACAAGATACTTGCTGCTGAATAATGTGAAGCTCTGGGGACGAGGCCAGCATAGCATATTAGATTTTAATTTCAAATGAAATAAATGAAAAAGGTCTTTCCAGCATGTAAATCGGAATAACAAGGACAGTAGTGGTCTTAACATCAGCTCATTAAGTGACCGCTGCCTGATTATAGTTTTCCTCGTCAGTGTGTCCAGACCTCAGATCACCCAGGCTTGGGACTGACTGTCCCCAAGACCCCTGCGCTAGCTGGTTCCTGGTCATTGCAACCAACTTTTGGGTCCCATCTGATGCATCTCCACAGGGAGGGAGGGAAGCGAGCAATCTGTGGCAGCTCTCGTGAGAGAAAGGAGATCGATGGATGGATTATAAACAGGAAAACGGCACGGCAGCCTCTACTCCCCAAAAACCTTTATCGTAGAACCAAGCAGAATCCCTGTACTGAGATACATTGAATTGCTCCTTTGTTAAATTTTTCTTCTTCAGATGTGATATTGTATTAGCTCTTTTAAAATTATGTTTCATTAGATTTTTTAAGGAGAAATGAGGCTCAATGAGAAATGCAAAACCAGGCCCACGCCTGTCCTCCCAGTGACTGGCGAGGCTGAGGCAGGAGGACCACAGGTTTAAGGCCAGCCTTGGTGACTTAGCAAAGTCCTAAGCAACTTAGTGAGACCCTGTCTCAAAATAAACAATAAGAGGGGCTGGGGCTGGGGCAGGGGCAGGGGCAGGGGCAGGGGCTGGGGCTGGGCTGGGGCAGGGGCAGGGGCAGGGGCAGGGGCTGGGGCAGAGGCTGGGGCTGGGGCAGAGGCTGGGGGCTGGGGCAGAGGCTGGGGCTCTGTGGTGAAGCTGCTCTGTGCTCAGTCCCTGGTTTTGCCCCCACAAGGTGCAGTTTCACCTGGTAGTTGATGATCTGTCTGTACCCCTATCGTCCCCGAGTTGGTATTAAAATCCCAAGCCCACGCAGATCCAGAGAGCGGCTCTCACTGGGGTGCCCAGCGTGGCCAGGGTGGAATGTTCAGTTGAGGCAGCGGCAGAGGATGCCTGGAGGCTGGGACCAGGTCTGGGGGACCAGGCAGCCAGTGTGGGTCTCAGCTCCACCTCTCTGGGGGCCTGACCTTGAGCCAGTGACCTTGAGCAGTGCAGTTTTCCCACTGCGGCACACGCCAGCGCTCCCTCCCTGGGCTGTGCATAAACGGGCCTGCGTATCGTGTCAAGAGCAGGCTGGCACAGGGAGCACAGGTGGCTTCTAGGCTGCGCCCCCCCAGGGCTCTGTTCTGTCTCTGTGGCGCCTGAGTACGGAATTTCCAGAACACACGTCCATCAGCAGGCTAGGGGCCTTCCTTGCTGTTTTTTGTTTGTTTGTCTCTTAATCAGCCAGTCTGAAGTGCACCCTGTCAGTCAGGTGGGAGGGAGCTCCTCCCAGGGAGCCGGGCTGCAGCCCGCTATGGTCCCCGGGCCCTGGACCTTCCTCAGAGCCCTGAATCCTCCCAGCCCAGGCACTATTGGAAAATGCAGGCCTGCTGGTCAGCTCCCCGAGGGAGGGACAGCTGAGGAACAGGCCTCTTCTCCAGCACCTCCGCCCCCTCTGCTCACACTGGGACCTCGCGGGTCCGGTGTGTGAGGTCCAGCGGGTGCAGAAGGAGAAGGAAGCATGGAGCAGCGTCTCGGGTGGGAAGCCGTCGGCTGCTTTGCACCGGGAACTGGACACTGGAGGACGGTCGCATTCGCATGAGAGGAGAGGGTGTCACCCTGGATGTGCTCAGGGGTGACCTGTGTGTGAGAAGGGCTCCGCTGCGGGTCCTCTGCCCCCAGCGTGTGAGCTCTGAAGGGGAGCAGGAGCCACGGGTCCAGGGCCCCAGCCTGGCGCTGCCTCAGGGTGTCACGGAGGCTGGGCAGGGCCAAACGGGAGCACGTCCCCGAGGCAGGAAGTGGACAGGTGCTGCACAGACAGCCCTCTGGGATCTGAGTCTGTGGACAGGACAGCGACCAGGTCCTGAGCCCTCAGATTCCAGCCCTGCCCGTGCCTGCTGTGTGACCTCGAGCAGTTCCTGGTACAGCGGAGGTGATGGCCAGGCCTCTGCAGGTGGCCGTTACAGGTTAGGACCGGGAACAGGCTGGTCCTGGGAGGTGCGGCTTCCAGAGGAGGGTGCCTGCTCTGCCTGAGGGGAGCACCCCGGAGCCTTGCCTGATGTGCCCCCGGCCCCAGCACACAGGCACGCGGGGTCGGACGCACCGTGTCCTCCTCCCCATCAGCCCGGCTGTGAACCTCGTGAACTCTGCCCTCATGCAGCCCTGAGATCCTGGTGGTCTAGACAGACGCCCCACCCCCCTATCCCATCCTATGGATCCCAGGGGAGCCCACTGAACCCCAAAGCTATCCCACCCCTGCCTCAGACCCTGCGGTCCTGAGCTGCTGGGCCCAAGGCCCACAGCATTCCTGGGGAGGTTGCCCCGAGGCCAGCCCTGCAGCCTCTCAGAGGGCAGGTTTCCGGGTGGGAATCCTCCAGGGACCCCTACTGATGGGTGGGCGTGGACCTCTTTTCCTGCCTGGTCTGTCACCAAAGAGTTCCAGGGGAGAGCCCCCCACACCTTGTTTCCAGTGAGAGTTTCTTAGACCCACCCGTTTGTCCGGGATCCCCATCTCTGGCTTACCCCTGGTTCCGCGTCCCTGGACCTGACCGGCGCTGCTAGACTGTGTCCACCCTCACCCTGTTCCCAGGGCTGCAGGGTCTGCCCGGCTTTGCTTCAGGTCCTGAGAAGCACTTGGTTGATTCAACCAGGAACTCACCCCAACGTGCTCTGTGCTCCACAATGGTAGAAAGGTGCGGGGTGTCCTGAATCAACCCCGAGGGCAGTTAGCGCCAAAGAAATGCTTCAGCTTTCGGGTGACAGGGGTTTCCTCAAGAAGGCTGTCAGCGTTTGGAATTTCTATAAATAAGATATTTTGAATATCCTAGGTGTCTCCACTGTTTTCAGAATGACCCAGCGAAGATTCTTTCTAAAAAGACCCTTTAGCTTTCTTTATCTTTCCGGCACATCTGAGGGCTTCTCTCTCCTGGGATTTGCTGGAAGGGCTACCTGCCTGTTAGTTCGGACCCTGTCAAGTCATAGAGAATTACAGAGGTCACACTTTGGAACTGTGAACTGGTGTGTGTTGAGGAGACTGTGAGCGAGGTCCCAGAGGTCCTGCATTGGACAGGCCTGACTGAGGATCTGGGGACTTGCCACGGGTTCCGGTCTGTGGAGCATCCTGGCGTTGGCCAGGGTGGAGCATGGCTCCCTTGGCCCTTCCCGGGGCGTCTGTAAGTAGCAGGCTTCCGTGGGCTGGCACTGAGGTCCCCTGGGCTGTGGAGACGCAGGAACTGAGCCTGCTCCTTCGCTGAGGACGGGAGGGTGCAGGAGGAGGGGTGCAGGAGGAGCAGTACGTTTCTCAGGCTGGAGGGGATCCGGGTTTGACAAAGAGGGGAGGTGCCACTTAGTGATCTGCATTCAGAGTGAGCCTCTGGGAGCACAGGAGACACCTGCCCACTAGCTGTGCTGAGCGGGACGCCCTGCAGGGCTGAGGGTGGGGTGGGAATGTGGGCAGAGACCAGGGCCAAGGACAAGAGGCACCGGAGAGCCTTGGCCACCTGCACACAAGCCCCTGCGAGGACAGGGACCAGGCTCCCCACGCCAGGGCAGCCAGCTGGGCGGGGCCAATCGACCGTGGCCAGGGTCTGGGACCCCTCCTCCCTGGTGCAGAGAGCCCATCAGTGGTTCCTCAAGGCAGGGATGGAAAGCCAGGTGCCCGTGGAACAGTCACTTGGCATGGTTCACAGCAGGCCGGCAGGGAAGTTAATCCTGGTGGGGCCCAGGGCAGCCCCTCTGTCAGAGCCCTGGCCCCCGGCCCACAGGGCCTGTGACGAATGCTAAGGGGGTTGGGACCCCCCTGAGCATTACTATTGCTGTCATCACTTTCCATATGCCCTATGTTGTAAGGAATTATTGTCCTAGCAAAGTATTTCAGTTAGATGTATCAACCGTATTGGAGCTCAGTAAAGATGCTCTTTGAAGACTCCATTTTCTTTGAATACTATCGTAAGGGTCTTCCTAATAAACTCTAACTTTTATTTAGCAATTGACTTACTTCCAAAATGCAAAAAAAATTAGTCCGGCAAACTCCGTCCGTCCTTCCTGGGGTGGGTGATCCTGCCTCACCCCCTGCACCAAGACCTGTCCCTGAAACACCTGTGAGGCAGTTCACTCTCCTCCCTGCCTCAAGCACTCAGCCTGTGTCCTCGGAACAAGGCCACCCACTGTGTGCCCACAGCACAGCGGTCAGCCAGCACCAGCTAGCAGCTAGGCTTGCCTGTGCTCCTGTCCAGGATGAGCAGGACCTTTAATCTGCACCCCTTCCTGTCCTCTCCTGGCAGGGACGTGGCAGTCCCGGCAGAGCCCTTGCTGAGGGCTCCGAGGCTCTCTGGTGACCTGGCTGGATTCCCTGTGCTTGGCCACAGGACGCTCCAGGGATCTACATTCCTTCTCAGGGTGGCTGTGAAGTTGACTCTGCTCTCTTAGCCCAGGTGGGGCCTGCCTCTGCAAGGGTCCCTGGTCCTGCCATTCATAAGTAAATTCAGGAATTCCTTTGGTACTGAATAAATGCTGTTCTTATCACGAGGTCCACCTGCTGGTTTAGCACACTGGTGAGTTTGAACCGTGTTAATACTTAGAGGGAAGCTCTTGCCCGAGTCTTGGCCTCCTTGTGAATACCGTAGTGCAAACAAGGCAGGAGGAGCTGCTGCCTCACCGGCACGTGCTCCTCATGATCAAGACCCCAGGAGCTGCGCCTCGGGCTTTTATGGGAAGGGTGTGTGCGCACAGAATGCGTTTGCAGTTAGAGTGACTGAGGCCATATTGCTCTAATTCCTGGGACGGGGTCCCTGAGGCTGCGAGTCCTGTGGGAGTGTGGCGATGTCCAAGAGATTTTCATCCCCAGAGCTCCCTCAGGTTTACAAGCCCTGCAGCCAGTGGCGTGGCTGGCCTCCGGGGACCTTCCTCGGAGGACACCGGCTTGTGCTGGGACAGGACAGGAGGACACACGAGCACGGAGCGTTTCGTCCCTGTCACCCTGGCTTGATGGAACTCGGAGGAGACTTTGTGACTGTCTCAGCTATCTCAGGAAATGGCCGAGGAGCAGAAAGCGGCTGCCCTTCTGCCAGATCAGGTGTGGGCGCGGTGGCCCCCGGCGTGAGGCGCAGAGGTGTCAGGCAGGCTGTGGGGCTACTGGACGGTTCTGTGGCTGGGGTCTGCACAGGGCTCCACTGCCAGCCAGTGTCCTGCATGGGGCGGGGCGTCTTCGCCTCCTAAAATAATCCCACCCGTTGTTCTTTCTCCTGTCAATCACTGTGGCATGTCAATTCAGTTCCATCAACTTTCTGCCAACATTCTCACTGCAAAAGGAATTTCCGTTTTAAATCCTGTTCGTATGTGTTTGGGAATACTGGTGTGCAGCATGAAACCCCAAGGTGGAAAGAGGATGGACTGAGGAAGGGTCTCTCCCTCTGCCCCTCCCGCCCCCACCAGAGCAGCCAGCGTCACACGCAGCCGCAGAGTGGCTGACACAACAGCAGTTAGCGTCCCTAGTGGTCTGCTTCGCACGCACACGTGCATGCAGGCACTTTTTGTGTGTGAGGTGCTGGGAGGGACCCCACCAGCCTTCAACATATCTGTGTCTTCTAACGAAGGTTGTCTGCTGTAAAACGTACAGTTTATAGTTCGGAAGCATATCTAGCCTGAATTGGCAAGCAACGGTTTCTCAAGTACAATTTAACCTTAAAGTGAATCCTGTGAGGCTTTGGGGAGTTGAGACGAAGACGCCAGAGTTCTTGATCACGAAAACACAGGGAGGTTTCATCAGGCGTCCGTCAGATAACAGTGTTCTGAGTGGACCTGCTGCGGGTTCGTCCCCCCAGGGGAATCCCAGTTGACCTTTGGTTCCCTGTGGTGGCCACTGACCTGGGACAGCCGTTGGCAGGTCTTGGGGCATCCCTCCAACCCGTGAGGTCCGTGCACAGGTCCTCTCTCTTATGCTTCTGGTCAGTCCGCACCATCTAGATTCTTCTGCCCTCCTGCACCTATTTCTGTCTCACAGCCCAGCTTGAAATTTCTGCCCAAGAAGAACAGCTGGCTTCCTTCCAGGGCCACACCTGCCCTCCTTCCTACCAGGTTTCTCCCACGCCTTCAAACCCTTGGCCTGGCTGAGTGCAGTGGCCACACCTGCAATGCCCACAACTCAGGAGGCTGAGGCAGGAGCAACTCAGCAAGATGCTCTCTCAAAATAAAATAGTGCAGTGCTACACTGTGTGACCTCGAGGTCCAGGACGCTCCGGCTTAGTGAAGAGACAAGGCGTATGTGACATTTCACATGCAACACAAAGTAAAGGTGCAGGTGACTCAGTGCAGATTCCGGTACTGCAGACCTGAGTTCTGGAAGAGACAAGGTGCGCGCTGTCGTGCTCAGACCAGAGGCTTTGTGGCCCCCCTTGAGGCAGTGGGACTTCCTAGCTGAGGGACGGTCTCACCAGTTGGGTTGCCAAGAACTCAGGACCTGGAGGAAAGGAGCCACTTCAGCTGGGGCTGAAGGTGGGCATTGAGGGAGGGCCAGGGACAGAGAGCTGGGGTGTGGACTGCCAAGCCCAGTGAAAGGCTTTTTATTTTTTAAATGTGGGCACACTGTGGGCTTGGAGTTTGGCTGCAGAGAGCAGAACAAGAAGGAAACCTTAAGAGACCTGGACTCTGCTGGTCAGGAAGGCATGTCCTCTCTGTTGGGACCATGGCTTTGACTGGGACCCGGGATGAGCCCGGAGTCCACCCACCCCTTCCACAGTGCTCACAAAAGCAGAGATGTCCTCTCCTGGCTGTTGTGGTGAATTCACTGTGGCCGTCCGCTTATTACACACGCACATGACCGCTGGTGTTAAAGAAGAGTTAGTAGTAAAAACGTGTTCAGAGTAATTATATTTTAGATGTCTTTTCATTTTATAAAGCTTGTAAATGTAGAGCAAGAAGAGATGAGTATTGATTACTTCTCATGTTTCCCACTGGAACTTTCTCATCCCTACTGAGGTAAATGAGCCTTCCCTAATCTTGTTCATTACATGCACACCTGTAACGTGCACACACCTGTAGCACACGTGCACACACATGTATACACATGTGCACACACCTGCACACGTGGGCCTGAATCCTGCACAAAGCATCATCTGAACTTTGAAGGTTGTTTTAAAACCATTACCCAGATGCAGCAGTTAGCTCCATGATTACTCTTCAAGAATATCTAAAAGATCTCATCACAGCAAAAATGTTCAGAGTCGGCTCCAAAAACACAGGAAATCACACATCTCCTCTCGATTCTCCACCCTCCCACAGCAGACGAGAGTGACATGAGTGTCACCGGCCACAGTTCAGCTGTGTCTAGAACCTCCTGTGCAGTCTCTGACGAGAGAAAGCTCAGGGCATGTCTGTAGGAAGATGGGAACTGTCACTTTATCAAAGTGACAGTGACCTAAGGGTTCTGTGGCGCTCTGGTTGGGTGGTGTCCATTCCCTGCTGACTGAGTGAGGCCACACTCTCCGAGATGCGTCCTCCGGGGCACGGCCGGTTGTCCCTGAGCTCCCTCAGGCCTCTGCCCCCTGTCTGAATGTGCTGCGTGTCGCGTGTCACGTGTCACGTGAGGATTCAGCACCTCAGGGTGCTCTGCTTCCCACCTCCCGGGATTCCTCTCATCACTCCTGAGCGTTGTCTCTGTGGTTTCCTGTTACACTGTGAACCGGCTTCCACAGAAACTAAGATGGCGCCCCTGGCGTCTCCGACTCAGGCAGTGGATCTGAGCTGAGCAGGTGGTTGTCTCCACCCGTGCTCCTTCCTTCTCCCGTTAGGACGTCACACGTCCAGTGGTGCCTCCTGTCATCGTGGGAGTGTCCAGAACTTCGGCAGTGAGATGACCTGTTACCCGTGTTACCTGAAGGGCTCAGTCCACTTGGTAAAGCCATGGGCGACGTGTCTGTGCCAGGCGGCATCGGGCGTGCCCATAGGCGCTCGAGCAGGACTTGGGGGTTTGAGTAGATAATGACCACACGCTGTCCTGGGTGAGAGGAGAGTGGGCTCAGCCCCCGAAGGGAGCAGCCACTGCTGCTGCCCAGGAAGGTGAGGCTGGCACGGCCAGGGCAGCGCCAGGTGTGAGCCTGGCACATCGGAGGCTCCTCCTCTGAGACTGGCCTCTCAGAGGGATTTCAAGAGAGTCTCGCCCTGCAGGAGGATCATGGGAGAACGTTCTGGGGTAACGGTGCCTCTCGTGATTCATCTGGCAGTGCTGACGCTGACTGCAGTGTAGACTGTGGCACGAGCGTAGCCTGCGCTTGTGAGTGTCGCGTTCACAGAGTGCACAGGAGTCTCCGGACGCCCCGACGGTTGCCTGCTTCCCCACACAGGCTGCTTCCGGTCCCCCCGCTGGCTCCTCGAGGGCGCTCTAAGTCCTTTCTCCATGAGAAGGCTTTCCATCTGCTCTTTACCAGGAGGTCCGGGGACTGGGACTGCCAGGTTCTCTATCGGGTGCTTCCCCCAGACCCATCAGTTGGCCAGCACTGTCCCCTTGCAGGGGTCGAAGGGCCCATAAGTGGCTTTCCTGACACCTGTGGCCACACCTCTCCATCTAGCCCTGGGTCCTGGCATTTCAGCTGGCTGGACCTAGGCTCTCGTGTAGGACCGACCTCACGGACGACCCTGGAGCCCCGTGTGGCCGCCCAGATGGGTGGGCCTGGAGGTGCCCTCGGAACACGGGCGCTCAGTCTGCCCTTCCTGCCCTGGTCCTGTCCACTCTCGGGGTGCCCAGCGCAATGAGGTTGAACCATAAGGAAGTGCCAGCCTGGGGCCATTGTTGAGCTGTAGGTCGCTACCTGTGGCTGGCACGGACCCTTCAGTTTCTTGGTACCATCCCTATGCCCCTGTCCCCAGAAGGCAGCCTGCGTGGGTGGCAGTGCTCCGAGAGGGGACCGTTGCCGTCCCCCACCGCGTCCGACCCTTCTCCGGGGCGCTGCAGGTCTCAGCCCCGGCACGGCCTTTCCGCTCACGCCGGCCAGCATCAGGCTCTTCGCCCTCACTTCCCATCCTCCATCTGGAGCCTCCCGCTGTGGGACGAGAGGTGGCAATTTGCCCAAAGCTGCCTGTCACCTGTCACCTCAGCAGTCCAGCACCCAGCGTCCCGTATTTGGTGGCTAAGCACAAACGGTGACCCTTACCTGCAGCTGTAGCAGCTAGAAGTTCCCAGCAGGCCGCGGAGAGGATTTCCTGTGACGTCACTGGGAAGCTGCGATGGGGGAGGAGACAGACGAGGGCGCCCCGCCCAGCCAGCCTCGGCTGTTCCCATAGTCCTCCTGGTGTTGCTTCCGGGGGCTTCTTTTAAGTATCTGTATATAAGAAAGGGAGCAAAGGAGACCCACAAATCTGATGACGATAGCTTCACACATGATTCTGCGCTGCTCCGGCGTCTGTGCGATTTTGGTGGCTGGAGTGACCTCCTCTTAACAATCGGGTGCAGAGCTTGGGTTCATCTGGCCCCCGCCCCGCTCATCCCTGCAGCCCTGGGCAAGTTAAAGAGCGTCTCTGTGCCCGGTGTTCTCATCTGCAAAGTGGGGGATGGTTGTGGGAATGCCTGCCGCGGGCCACTGCTGTGGGCATCAACTGCGATGATGCCCGGAGAGCCGGCGCTGGGGGCGGAGCGTGGTGGGTGCCGTAGAGCCCCGAGCTCTGCAGCCCTGCGGACTTGGTCTGGGGCTCTGCCTTCCAGCCTATGTATGCCTGTGCGACGGCAGGCTCTCCCTGTCTCCTTGGGGACGCGGGGCAGCTCCTCCCATCTCCGCTGGACTCCCGAGGTCAGCGGGCCCCGAGGGAGCAGTATGGACCCCGGAACAGTCCTCTCCCTCAGACGCCTCCACGACACGGCCAGAAGCCTCATGCCAGCCCAGTGTAGCCCGGGAACCTGCCTGGCTCTCAGTAAATGACCAGCCTGTGGAGTGTCCAGGGGGCCTGACCTTCGTCAGCATTTGTGATGCAGGGGCAGGCAGGTGTCCACTCCACAGGAAGCGGGCAGGTGCCCCACTCCACAGGAGGTCAGCAGGCAGGTGTCCACTCCACAGGAGGTGGGCAGACAGGTGTCCCACTCCACAGGAGGCGGGCAGGCAGGTGTCCACTCCACAGGAGGCGGGCAGGCAGGTGTCCACTCCACAGGAGGCGGGCAGGCAGGTGTCCACTCCACAGGAAGCGGGCAGGCAGGTGTCCACTCCACAGGAGGCGGGCAGGCAGGTGTCCACTCCACAGCAGGCGGGCGGCAGGTGCTCCACTCCACAGGAGGCGGGCAGGCAGGTGCCCCACTCCACAGCAGCGGGCAGGCAGTGCCACTCCACAGGAGGCCGGCAGGCAGGTGTCCACTCCACAGCAGGCGGGCAGGCAGGTGTCCACTCCACAGCAGGCGGGCAGGCAGTGTCCACTCCACAGCAGGCGGGCAGGCAGGTGTCCACTCCCCAGGAGGCGGGCAGGCAGGTGTCCACTCCACAGCAGGCGGGCAGGCAGTGCCCCACTCCACAGCAGGCGGGCAGGCAGGTGCCCCACTCCACAGCAGGCGGGCAGGCAGGTGCCCACTCCACAGGAGGCGGGCAGGCAGGTGCCCCACTCCACAGGAGGCCGGCAGGAGGTGTACACTCCACAGGAGGCGGGCAGGCAGGTGCCCCACTCCACAGGAGGCGGGCAGGCAGGTGGCCCACTCCACAGGAGGACGGCAGGCAGGTGTCACTCCACAGGAGGCGGGCAGGCAGGTGTCCACTCCACAGCAGGCGGGCAGGCAGGTGTCCACTCCACAGCAGGCGGGCAGGCAGGTGCCCCACTCCACAGCAGGCGGGCAGGCAGGTGCCCCACTCCACAGGAGGCGGGCAGGCAGGTGCCCAACTCCACAGGAGGCGGCAGGCAGGTGTCCACTCCACAGGAGGCGGGCAGGCAGGGTGTCCACTCCACAGCAGGGAGGGCAGGCCAGGTGTCCACTCCACAGCAGGAGGGCAGGCAGGTGCTCCACTCCACAGGAGGGCGGGCAGGCAGGTGCTCACTCCACAGGAGGCGGGCAGGCAGGTGCCCCACTCCACAGGAGGCGGGCAGGCAGGTGCCCCACTCCACAGGAGGCGGGCAGGCAGGTGCCCCACTCCACAGCAGGCGGGCAGGCAGGTGCCCCATCCACAGCAGGCGGGCAGGCAGGTGTCCACTCCACAGGAGGCGGGCAGGCAGGTGTCCACTCCACAGCAGGCGGGCAGGAGGTGCCCCCACTCCACAGCAGGCGGGCAGGCAGGTGCCCCACTCCACAGCAGGCGGGCAGGCAGGTGCTCCACTCCACAGGAGGCGGGCAGGCAGGTGCCCCACTCCACAGGAGGCGGGCAGGCAGGTGCCCCACTCCACAGGAGGCCAGCGGCAGGTGTCCACTCCACAGGAGGCGGGCAGGCAGGTGTCCACTCACAGCAGGCGGGCAGGCAGGTGTCCACTCCACAGGAAGTGCTCTGTCTGGAGAGGATTGTGGAGTGTGGGTGAATATGCAGACACACGCTTCCTCTCGATCCCCTCGTTTCTGGTGATGGTGGCAGTGGGCCCGACCCGGGGGTGAAGGTGAGGGCCACTGACACTCCTGCCGGGACAGACTCCTGTCCCGCCCCGCACCTGAGGAGGCGGCCCAGAAAAGCTGGTGGTGGAGCTGGGGGGCTGGGGCTCGCCAGGCAGTCCACCGGGAACCCAGCGCGCACCGAGTCAGCTGGACCCCGTCCCCTCGCACCCTGGATCTGCGCGGCTTGGGGTCGGCTGCCGTGCTGCTGCGGTCGTATTTTCAGAGCCCAGGTGGAGGCGATGGCGGGTGCTGCAGGAGCAGTCCCTGAGCCCGGCCCCCGGCCCTCGCACCTCTACGTCTGGCCGTGACCGCTCTCTCTGCAGCTGGGCGACCAAGTGGCCATCCCCCGGCAGAGCCCGGTGGAGCGGCAGCACTCCTGGGGAGCCGGCACCAGACTCCAGGCAAAGGTCAGAGGCTCTGTCCACACTGGAGTTCTTGTGGCCATGCCGGGGACGAGGCGGGCCGGAGGAGAGGGGCCACGTGCGCTCAGCCTCAGAGGTTCGCTCTCAGAAGTGAGGCTCTGTTGGGGCCTGAGCGGCAAGGGTGTGCGCCATCGCTCCGGTGGCTGTAAACGCAGGAGCAGTGACGGACGGCGGCATTCCCCATGCCTCACAGCTGTGCGTGGCTGTACTGGCAGGCAGCGGGTTGCGGGCACCAGCGCCCCGGGAGCAGGCGCGTGCCGCCTCGTGCTGCTGTGTGGAGACAGCTGCCGTCACTGTGGTGGGAACCCGTCAGCCACGTGGTCATCTTTCGGGGCCACCATGGTGCACGTGGCCGTCACAGACTGAACCTCGTGCGCGGCACGTGACGGTGCCATGAAGAGGGAAGGGCAGATGTGCTCAGCGCACACCCAGAGCTCAGAAGCAAGTCTCTGGGGCATTCCGCCTGGGGACGCATCTCCTGGGGTGCCTGTGTCCCCAGCACAGCACAGCACAGCCCCCGGCAGAGCTTTGCTGTGGCTGGAGAGGCTGTCATCTCACTCACTGAGCTGTCTGCTCTCCTGAGGTTCCACCGCAGGGGTTGAGGCCCAAGCCAGGGAAGGCTCCAGGTGGAGGCAGTTCCAACCTCCTCATCCCTTGCTCTTGCCCAGCCTCTCCCCACTAACGCCAGAGAAGTCCAGCATTAACTTTGCTTGGGAAAGATGCTGCCGGTTCTCCGGTGGACACGGCCCGTGGCTCCTTCGCCACATTCCCACATCCAGGAACCCCCACTCTCCAGCCTCTTCCAAGTGAACACTGAAAGACATTTTGCAAAAAACAACCAGATTTCAATTTGCTCATTAGAAAGAGGAATTCGATGCTCTTGAGAAAAGAGGTTCTGCAAATGTGTAGAGTGTGTTAATGAAGAGCGACGCGGATGAGAGCGTGGCTTCCTGTGTGTAACCAGGGACCACGCCATGAGTAGGCCCAGGGACGTGCACGGGTGTTCTCTGCGTCCATGAGCTCTGCCAGCCATGGGGCAGCTCCCTGAAGGCTTCTCCTCTTCACTGGATTCCTCGTCCACTGGGGCTACAGGTCCCCTGTCCATTCCTCAGACTCCTCTCCATTCACGCTTGCCAGGAGGTCACCCCAAAAGTGACACCAAAACACAGACAAGTCTTAGCAGCACAGAGGTGGTCAGATCAAGGTAGAAAGCCGTGGTTCTTGTTCTCAACGTGAGGAATCAGGAGGAAATACATCGTCCATCCTTCAGTCCTCTTAAAAAAAAATAAACATAGGCTGTGTAGGCACTGGTTCAGAGGACGTCGGGGTGATTTCCTCCATGAGCAGCAGAGTCCAGGAGATGGAGGGACTTGTCAGGTCTGGAGCACGCTAGTGGCAAGACCAAAACCAGACGCTACATCTCCCTCTGCTGAGACCCTACACCTCCGTGTCCACAGCTCGATCCTCAGTGAGAATCCGTCCCATTCAAGATACAATGAACCAGGCAACCCACGGTCACGTTCCAATCTGCGGCGTTGCTCAGGGAGACCTGCTGGCCTAGCACGCACGAGGCCCTGGGTTCCATCTGCAGGACCTCAGGGAAAGCAATCCTGCCTGACCCCAGCTGACCTGACCTCTGTGGGGAACTCCACCTCTCTGTGCCTTGACCTCTCCGAAGGCTTCCGCAACGGGTCGCAGACTTGTATTGACTCAGCTCCCCAGCACCCTATGTTCAGAACCAGCCAGCACACGCTGCTTGTCCTGAGGATGTCACTCAGCAGGCGAACACGGAGGACCGTCAATCTTCTACACCACGCCTCCCTTGGTACGGGCCTGTGGGAGTGCACAAGCATGTGGCAGGAGCAGCTTCAGGCTCGAGGGCCACGCCGTGCAAGGACGGTCTCCTGCCTGTCATTCGTCAGGACCCTTACAATGCTGTCCAGCTGGGCGCCCTGGTGCAAGCCTGCAGTCCCATCTACTCGGGAGGCTGAGGCAGGAGGATCTCTGGAGCCCAGTCTCTGGAGCCCTGGAGCCCAGGGGTTCAGGGCCGGCCTGGGCAACATAGCAAGACAACCCCCCCCCGCCCCTGCGCAAGGCTTTCCTTGATGACATGGGCTTGCTTTTCTGTGTGAACGGTTTGTCAGATGGGCGGCCACACGGGTGTCGGAGGTTGTGGGGATCCAGCCCACACAGGACAGGAGGCCCGAGCCCTCCCTGCCTCCTGGGGCTTTGGACAGAGGTGCTCACAAGTCCTCACAGCGCCCCCCTCAGGATCAGTTAGACATTGCAGGCAGAGCTGGAGGTAGAGGGGGGCTGGGGGCCGGTTCAGGATGGGAACCGGGAACCCCTTACTCTCCTCCTGCTCCCCGGCTGCCTGCCACAGCCTACCCGAGGTCTCACGGCACGGCTGTCTCCACGGTGACTATGGCCAGCCCCGTGCTCCTGGGAGAGGGCGTCTCAGTGTCACGTGGGGGGCGTGTGTGGGGTCTGCTGAGCAGGCTGGCACCCGGCCTTGAGAGCTGGGAATCTTCTCTGTGGACCCCAGTGACGTCCAGCCTTGGGGTCTCTGAACTGCACCCCGTTGGTGTTTCTCTCCATCAGGTCACTTGGCTCCATGTCAAGTCCCATCTCCTCCCATTTTTAGTTATTTCCTCTAACGTGGGGTCGACTACCGACTGATGGAGCGACCGAGTCCTCGTGAGGTCGTGGAGAAATGCTGCAGGAGGTCGCGTCTCCTCTCCTCCCTGTGCTCCTGAGCCGTGACTGTGGCTGAGTCTGGGCTCTGGCTGCATGCCCTGGGCAAGGTGGTCCTGAGCGGCCGGCCAGCTCTGAGAACCAAGAGGGTCGAGACAGAGGGCTTACTGGGTGCGCACAGTGGGTGCGCACAGTGGGGGCACTGGATGATCCCTATTTTTTCCAGTTCCCATTGTAGTCTGGTGGATACATCCAGGGGCAAGAGTTGGAAATTGTAGAAAGAACCAGAGGCGAATGCAGAGGTAGGAAGGGGCCAGTCCTCCCAGCCCAGCGGCACTGGTCCTGGGGACAAGGAAAGCTCGCTGCCGTCTGAGAGGGGGTCTGGTGGAGAAGCAGGGTGGAGTGCAGCTTCCTCCTGCACCCATCGGGGCGTCCAGCAGCTGACCAGTGCACTGGCCCTCTGCCCTAACGGCCTCCCCCAGATGGCTCGGAGCCTCACAGGGGCACACTGCCTGTGGCAGGGCTGTAGTGGGTCAGGCAGGTGGAGTCACCTGCCCGGAGACCGAGGATGGATTCTCAGAGAACAGGCGCTGACGGAGCCTGCGTGGCACCCTAGGCCTCCTGGAGCAGCCCGGAAGGGGGACTCCAGGGAATATCAGGCGTTCCCTTGGCTTCCCAGGTGCAGCTCCTAGGACAACCTGACTGTCCAGCCAAAACTCAGATCTAGGAGCCTCTGTTTGGGGGCAGCAAACGCAGTTAGCTGGAGATGGAAGCAGCGTTCCTGGGCTGCCCGCTGGATTCCCCAGTCACCTCCCGCATTCTCTGGAAACCGGGCTGCCACAGTGACCGAGGCACCGCCCCTCCCTGAAGACTTCCGCGCGCCCCTGCTGGAGGTCGGCCTCTCTCCCCGGCCGCTTGCAGTTCCCGTCACCTCCTTGCATCATTCTGTGAATCTAACCCAGCGGCGCTAGTGAAGATCTGGGCGGAAGACACCAGGTGGGGCCGTCCTCCACCCACGGAAGAGGCTCCTTTGGCCTCCTGAGCCACGTTTTTAGCCCTGGGGTGACTGAGACAGATCACATGTGTGCTGGTAGCCATGCGGTGTGAGACCAATACTGTGGGCTACGTCATCGTGTGTTACAGATGGAATTTAAGTTTCCACAGGGGCTCCCACCGGGGACCATGGGGCAGAATGACCCTTAGGACGCGCACCCTAGCTTGGTCCGTGCCTGGTCTTGCTTTTATACTCCTATCTGTTGCAGGTCTCCAGTGGCTGGTGTTTCACTTCTCAGGTGCAAGACAAAAATATTTCTGTGACGAATTTCTACTTTTGGTTTTTTAACCTCTTCTCTGTGTGCTGGGACCTCAAATTTTTCCATAGAAACTTGAAAACCAGCCCCTGAAGTGGAGGCATCTTTGCACAGACACCCCAGCTCGGAGAGTCACCCTGTTTGATTTCTTGTGCGTAAGGTCTTCTTTCAGAACAAATATCTGAAATTTTTAATATGTCTCTTTTATTAAAAAAAAAAAATAGATTTTTGTTAAATGTAAGA
Source organism: Sciurus carolinensis (assembly GCF_902686445.1). NCBI lineage: Eukaryota > Metazoa > Chordata > Mammalia > Rodentia > Sciuridae > Sciurus > Sciurus carolinensis. The sequence goes on from NC_062227.1 coordinate 2,281,654, forward strand.
TTTTTGGCTCCAGGCTTTATATTTTAAGATCTTAAAAGAAATGTTATGGTTTTGTGGTGGGAACTTCTTTGACCCCTTAAAAGAAAAATATCTCAATTTCAACCATAAATTGGAGGATGAGTCTCTGTCCAAACAGATTTTCAAAACTCCTCCAGTCGGCCCCGTGAAGTGTAGGACGCTGGACGTGCCCACGCCTGCAGAGTTGAGTCAGTTCTCAGCCAGGCGCGGCTCTCGGCCACCTGCCTTTGGGTCTCCCCGTCTGGAAACCGTGAGATGAGTCCCTTGCAGGGCCGCACTGAGGAATGAATTGAGTCGGGTGTGTGAGAAGACTCGGGAGGTGAAGGACACAGTGCACGTGAATTATTATTGTCGGGGTTGTTGGCAGGTTCAGACACTAGAATAGGAAGGGGCTCAATCCGCACTGAAGTTAGCCAGAAACCCAGGAGGCCTGGTTACGCACACGGTTGTGACAGCCCCGTTCCTAGAAGTCCACTCGAGGCAAGACAGGTCTCACCAGGGCAGTGAGAGGGAGCAGAACCAGGCATCTTTGCAGTTCAACTGACAGGGGGCTTTGACTGCAGGATTGATATTCTGCAGGTTAAACTTCAAATATCAACCAGCAAATCAGAATCGTTATGGCTAAAATCAATACTACTGTTTTTTATAAGCTGTGTTGAATGAAGAGTTTAAGTGTCAGGCAAGTGTTTTATTTTTCTTATCTCCGTTTTCTTACATGCGTCTCGTCAACATGCAACATCCTCACTTATAAATGTAAACTGGTCTGTGCCTCACAGTTAAAATACAGCTCTGCTCAGCCCAGAGTTCCTTTGCATTACCAGAGCCCGGAAGTCCATCCTTGGATTGAGCAATCTTTATGCACCTTAAACAATGTGTGATTTCTGTATCTTATAATAGACACACACATTTCATGTAATAGCGTTTCTCCTCCCATACACCCCACACCCTGGAAAGTCTATTATTAAGGCAGTGCTACATCAAGAATGGAGAAAATCTATCATTTTGTAGAAAATTAAGCATCAGATTGCTTCCAAAAAAGAAAACTGCAGTTGTAGACATTTCCTTGGCTAATTGCATAATCCTTTTTAAAATGTCATTTTATGTAAGGAGCAAATTAGCGAATTACTGAGTTCTTGGGAGATTAACCTTGCCTCTATGAGACTCGCAAGTGGCTTGTTCACTCCATCACCACACACGGCAGGGCCGCATGGAGAAGCCAGGGGAGAACGAACCCTGAGTTGCTCTCCGGAGGCTTCTCAGGCCACCGCGACTCAGCTCATGCTGCTGCCTGAAGGAAACTTAGGAGGTGGTGCCAGAGCAACAGGGTTACACTGGATTTCAAAATTAAATGTGTTGGGAGCTTGTGGCTCAGTGGCAGAGCGCTTGCCTAGCGTGTGAGGCACTGGGTTCAATCCTCAGCATCACATATAAATAAACGAGTAAAAATAAAGGTCTATCAACATCTAAAAATATTTTTTAAAAAAAATTAAATATGTTTAAATAAATACTGTCATGAAGAGTATGTAACAGGAGACTTGTTTTAGAATATACATAGCGGTACTATTTGCCAAACAAACCAAAAATTAAAAAATAGAAACTACCCAAATGCCCAATAACAGGCTAGGGACCACACAACAGTGAAGTAATACAGCAGCAAAACGAACGCGGGTACATGCGCTCCCCGCTCGCCGTACCAGGGTGCACCTCAGTGTCTTAAGGCTGAGTGAAGAATTCACAGGTGCAACGATTACATACAGTACGTGCTGCTTTGCAAAGTTCAAAAACAAGCCAAATGGACTGCTGTGCTGTTAAACACACACATTCTGATCCCTTTTTAAGGGGTTTTGATCAGGCCTACTGCGGGGGCTGGGAGGGGGTCCCAGGTGTCCTTTGTATTATTAAACAAACCATGATCTCCTGCAGACATACTGAAAAGAAATCAAAGCTTTCTTCTTTTTTTTTTTGTTTGATTTTGTTCTGCTTTTGCAGTGCTGGGGGTGAACCCAAGGCCTGGCATGTGCTAGGCAAGCTGTCCACCACTGAGCTCCCCGCAGCCATGTCTGGCTCATTGGCATGTGTTTTTCTTTCTGTCATGCCCTCTTTTAATGCAGCTGATACGGAAAGAGCTACCTGCATGTGCAATACAGAGAACCTAAGTCTCAGGAATTGTGTTTGGGACTGTGATAGACGACAATGCTTTAGAATTGCTCCCGCCAAGTTGTTGAGGGTGTTACCCACGTGTAGACAAACTAAAAGACCCGGGGGTGGCCCTGCCTCTGCTAGTCACCAACTCCACCGCAGTGCAGGTTTCTAGCCCTCATCTGGCAGCTACTCAGACTAACTCCAGAGGTGAATGCAGACCCGTTTTTTATTCTGAATGTGACCAGGTGATATTAGAAGTGTCTGCTGACCTCCTCACATCTGGCAGAAACGGGGTGGGCGGGAAGCCGATCCCTGGAGCCAGCCACGGAGTGCAGAGGGGCTCTGCTGTCCACACAGTGGCACCGAATGTACCTGTTTGTCCTTCTCTGAGACGGGCCTGAGAGTTGTCAGGATTAAAGGTCAGGCTCAGAGTTCGCACACCATAAGCCCGCTCAGCTACTCAGAAGACACGCATCATTTTATGGTGTGCGTTTGCAAAGCCGAGAAAGTCCACTGCTGTCCAAGTGGCTGCGTCCGTGTTGACTGTGGCCAGCGCACTCTAACAACATGCTCTCTCCACCAGCACTGCCCGGGTGCAGAAAACAGAAACCAAGTGTGAGCTACAAAGGCAAGCCACACACCACTTCACATTTTCTAGTAGCCACATTTTTAAAAAATAAAAATTACATATTTTATTAACTATCCAAAATATCATGCTACATGTAATTTTTAGAAATTACTAACGAGGTATTTTATACTCTTTCATGGTAGATCTTTTAAATCTAGTGTGTAAGTCACATGTCTCAGTGTGAGCAAGGCACCTCCTGCGTCAGAAGCCCCCTGTTGCTCATGACCACTGTGTCAGACGGGCAGGTGGGAACCCAAGGACACATATCCCAGGGTCTTCTCCTGACGCCCAACCAGCGGCAGAGAACATGGTTCCCGAGACAACTGCTCCTCTACTGAGCGGGTGCAGACTTTCTTCCTCGTCAATATTCCCTGAACGACACGCTGTATGAGCCTTGTATTAGGTGTTGTAAATGATCTAGAGATGATTCAAATGTACTGGAGGATCGCGTAGCTTATCTGCAAATCCTTCGCCATTTCACGTGAAGAACTTGAACCTCTGAGGGTCTGGGCGTCCGGGGCCCTCCTGCCCGTGAGGAGGGAGACTCAGAGGTGCCTTCTTTGCCAGTGTCAGTTCCCAGGTGTGGAAAGTGCAGGCTGGGTGGGGAGTGCCATCTGCAGCTGCTTACTCTGGCCCCGCTGGCCCTGCTCAGGAAGAGCATCCCTTGCGCACAGGGGCTGGCGTGGTCTTGGTTGAAGGGTGGGCATGACCCAGTGCTTGGCAGCCACACTTCCTCCTGGTGTGGGCCTGGTGTGCCTTTGGTCTCCTGGTGCTGGCCAGGAACTCTTGCTCTTAGAGGCCAATGTGTGTCCGGGTCAGTGAGCCAAGTGTCCACGCCAGTGGGTGTGACCCCCACCCACCCGACTGCCTCTGAGTCTCCTGTGTTGCCCACCTGACCGAATCCAACCAGGTGGCCCTTGTCCCTCCCTGCACAGTGGTTGCAGCCAGCCTGTCCCTGGGTGGGCAGCATGTGCGACTGCCAGACTTCACCTGTCACACCCTCATGACTTTTCAAAGCCCCACGCCGTGTGCCGGGGAGGGACCCAGGGTGCTCGTGCAGGCCAGCGCCACCCCCAGCCATACCTGGCCTGTAAACATGTTCTCGATCCCTTGCTCGAAAAGAGCCACGTGTTTTTTGTGTTGCTCAAGCAGGAGCAGATTGTGTGTTTGTTCTTTTTATTTTATGCATGTACTTTTTAGGGCACTTAGTAATTCACTCAAAACATACAGATTAGCATTTTATTTCCGAGCCAAGCAATTGGCTGTGGTCTGTGTGCATGCTGAAAGCACGACATTGTGAATCTGAGTAGGAGACGTGAGGAAAGCTGCTTCCCAGCCTCGGTGGAACTGGGGGGCGGTGAAGAGAAAGCCAGACCTGAGACTGGAGCCCTAGGGGAACAGGAACAAGCTGTCCACGGTTGACCACAGGCTGAGCCTCAGGCCACAGAGTCAGGAGAGCGGGAGGGAATTGCGATTCACGGTGCAGAGAAGCCGAGTCTGGAAAAGGGGAGCTAACTGGAGGAGTTACTCAGTCACTGGGATTTAAACTGGGGAGTCAAGGAGCCCTGAGTGTTGGAGGAAAGTTCCAGATAACGTATTTTAGTTTCCCCGAAGTCTGGAGTTACCGCCCGGTGCTTGTCATGCCTATGCTCAGTTTCCAGCCGTTTGGAAAGAGCCCCTGCCGCCCCTGCTGCAGTCAGCAGTCTTCTGGGTGGTTTTATGCCAGATCTCACCCCCGCAGAGTTTGGAAAGGTGAGAGGTGAAAGTTGAGCAGCTGAGCCTCAAGTCTGCAGCCTTCCCACGATGCCACCCCATGGAACCCCAGTGGGAAGGGGTATCTGCGCGGCGTGCGGAGATGGACGCACCCTCCAGGGAGCTGGGAGCCGGGAGCCTCCTCGGCGCAGCGCGAGTGCAGCTTCCTTGGCACGCGGGGGCCCTGGTCCCAGGAAGCCCTGTGATGCCCAGCTGCAGGGTGCTCAAGTCCTTCATGGAGACCACACAGTGTCTCTAGGTGATTCATGATACCCGGGATCATGTAAGTGCCCTGCAGAGGTTGCTACATGCAATGCTTAGGGGATGATGATGAGAAAAAAACTCTGCGTGTTCAACACAGGCATGTTTTGTGAATATTTTTGATCCCATTGGTTCAAGGATGAGGAACCTGCAGACGGACAGAGGGCTCGTGGCATGAATCTCAAACCCCTGTCGCAAAGAGGAGTAAGCAGGATCAGGGGCCACGCTGAGACTTCCCAACACGGGGGTCCAGAGGGAGCTCTCCTCCCCGCAGCGCAGCCTGGGCTTGCCCGCGAGGACCCCCATCGCCTGCCACTCCCTTCCGAGAACCCAGGCCCTGGCGAACATCCCACCCAGCCTTGGCAAGGTTTTCACTTGTTTCTTTCTCTCGCAGCAGTTAATGGTGGTGGTGGAAGGACCCGGTGCCCCTGGAATGTGCTGGGCTTTTTTTTCTCTGTGTACCTTTCCTAAACGGGACCCTGGCTGGTAGGACCCGTGCATACAGGCCGGAAGGGATCACTCTGCACTGACACCTGCTTGTATTACCCTCTCCTGCAAATGCCAGCGATGGCAATGACCCTGAAGGGGTTAAGCGCCAGCTTCTCCTGCTTGGCTGGTGTCAAGCTGTTATTGAAGGTCTTTAGAGACTTCCGCCCACCACCTCCCACTCTCCTGCAAGTGAAAGACATTTGAATTCCTCTCACAAGGGAGGAAATTATTAAAGTAAGAGAAAATGACTGTTCTAAAAAGGAGAGAGAGGGGAAGAGGGGTGGGGCCTCCTCCCTACTCCTTACCTGTGAGGGGCCTCGCAGAAGCAGGGGAGAATCTGCCTCCCAGGACCCAGAGGAGGGGCCCCGCGTCTGCCTCCGCCTGCTGGGTGCTGGGCGTCCTGAACTAACCGGGACCCTCGTGCCCTGGAACACACACCTGCGGTTCACAGGGATGGCTCTTCACAGGGCACTGTACGCAGAGACCCCGCCACTACTGAGAGAAGATTGGGGGCTTAGAAGTGTCCATCTTTTCCATCTCTTTGAGCACCAGGACTTCCAGGGAAAGGAATGCAGTTGGGGGGCAGAACTGAGTGGAAAGCAGTTCTGGCTAAGGAAACCCTGGGGAGGGCCTTTCCCGAATTTCCACTTTGAATCTCTTTATGCTCAGGGAACATCGATTCATGATGTCCCTGTTGATTGAACTCCCTTCGCACATCCCAAGCTGATGAAGATATGGATTCACGGGCATGCGCTTCACCCTGAGGCTGTCCAGGGTGTTGGGTCAGGTGCTGGGATGGAGGGTGGGCCAGGAGGGAAACCAAGAAGGATTTTAAGATGATCCCTCTTCTGGAGCTAACTGGGTCTGGAGCTAACCAGCAGTCACGAAAAGCTAAAGATCAGGAGAGCGTAGGATCCAGCTGAATCCCAGTTTGCAATGTCTGCCTGCTGCAGAGCCCAATAAAGGAAGGCACGGTCCTCTCTGTGCCATGTCAGGACGGGGCCCTTGGCGCCTTCCACGAGCAGACACGACCCACAGGATCTCTGCTAGTCACACGGCCCTTTCTTGGCTTAGTCGCTGTGCCTGGCTCTGCAGCGTGGTCCTCAGTGAGGTGGCCGGGCGGCTCAGCCCTCAGCGCCGCCACAGTGTCGTCCCTCAGTGACTCCGCAGCATGGGCCTCCGGGGGGGTTGGAGAACATTCCAACTGTGTTTAGACCAAATCGCGATTTGGCAGTCATCCCTGAATGGAGAGAGGTTAAGCGTCGGACGCTTCGCCATGTTCGAGGTCTGCCTGCCTCTGTGGGTCCACCTCCTGAAGTTGCACGTGTGTTTAGGAGTCTGTGCTGGGTGGGATCCTGGGGTCCGAGGCGCCTGCGCTTCCGAGGGAAGCCTGAGTGGGCTCAGGCACCGGCTGCCTTGACAATGCCCACTTCCCACCTCCTTCCCAATGTCCCTCTTTGATTTCCTGCTGTGCCCAGTAAATTAGTCCTGGATGGATCCATTAACATAATTGGGCCTTAGAGATGTGCACAACCTGGAAACTTGTCCTCCTGCATTCCTCCCAAATGGACTGGGCCTCAGAATCACCTGGGAGCTTTTAAAGCAAGATCCCTGTGGGGCTCCCCACGATTCTGACTCAGGAATGCCTGGGGGGGAGTTTGGGGAATCTGCCTGTTTTAAAAGCTCCCCAAGGGTTTCTAAGGCACCACCAGTGTTGTCTCTGGTCCCAGGACACCTACTGTGGCCGCAGAGCCAGGGCTTGTAGCAGCCCCCTGGCTCAGCTGCGGCGGCTGGCCGTGCACACGCCCCGCTCTCCCGGTCAGTCACAGTGATCAGCGCCCGCGCCTGCAGCCCTTCTGAATTCACGATTCAGTCCGTCTTGATGTAGTAAAGGCACTTACGGTATTTTTGCTTTAAAACGACATGTCTGATGGATCCAAGTGCTGGCTATGAAGGGGACTCCGTAGCAGAGGTGGCTCTGCTCCAGTCCTCCTGAGCCGCGGCACCTGCTCCCGCCTCTGGCTGGTCTCCCCACCGGTGCCACAGCTGCAGGTCAGGTCACACCCCTGCAGGGCACAGGAGCCCAGAGCTACAGCCCATCTTCAACAGCGGCTTTGGCTCACGGCGAGTTGGCCAGAGGTCACCCCAGGCCAAGCTGTGGAGTCTGCTGAGAGCCTGTTCTTACCTGGAGGCTCCCAGGTGTCAGGTGTGTCAGCTGGGTGGAGAGTGAGCGCCCAGGGAAGCTGGCGGTGGCCTCGGATTCTGGCACCAGCAGACCCCTCAGGCTCTCCTCGAAGCAGGCTGCCCGCAGCAGGCCGGCCTGGGGGGCTTGGTTTGGAGGTGGCCGGCACACCTGCCGAAAGCATCTCCTCACGGCTGCTGAGCCATCTGACGGCCATGCACGTGTGACACGGGTCACGCAGGGGAGGGTGGGGGGCCAGGCGTGGCCAGTCAGGCGTCACGCCTGGTAGACCGCACTCTGTCCCTCTGCCCGCAAAAGGAGAGCCGTGCCCTAGGCGGGCTCCCGATGCTCCGGGTTCTCTTTATCCTCCTGAGCTCCGCTCCCACCTCCGTCTTGGCATTCGCCACCACGATCCGGGAACAACGTTAGACGGACCGAGAATCTTTCATGCTGTTGGTACAAACAACGCTCTAACTTCCAGAGGAAGGACATGCAGAGTACGGACCCAGGATCCCCAACAGACCCTGTTGTCACCGCCGCTGTAACAAGAGGGGACCTGCACTCACCAATGCGACTAGGTTTCAGAGTCAAAGTCTCAGATACGAGGAAGCATTTTGTTTGGAGTAAAATACCTTACAAATCTTACTTGTTGTGTGTAGGATTGCCTGGTGCCATGGTGCATGCCTGCAATCCCAGCGGCTCTGGAGGCTGAGGCAGGAGGACCAGGAGTTCAAAGCCAGCCTCAGCAATTTATCAACTCAGTGAGACCCTGTCCCTAAATGAAATACAAAAGGAGCTGGGGATGTGGCTCAGTGGCTAAGTGCCCCTGGGTTCAGGGGCACTTACTTGATGAAGGAAAACCTCTGGTCCTGGATGAAAATGAGAAGAACATTCTAGGCAACCAAGTGAAAAGCTTTGATTTTCTAGAACGTGTCTTTAGACCAGGAAAAGGACCCTTTTTCACAGTAACCAGAGACTGAACATGTTCACAGTGAAAATTTAAGTGAGGCTGGACCTGTGGCACCTGCCTGAACCCCAGCACCTCAGGAGGCTGAGGCAGGAGGTCCCAAGTCAAGGCCAGCCTCACAACTCAGTAAGACCCTGTTTCAAAACAAAAAATAAAAAGACTGGAGATGTAGCTTAGTGATAGAGAATCCCTAGGTTCAATCCCCAGGACCAAAAAAGAAAAACATTGAAGCAGGCAAATAGTTTCAATAGGTGGACTGTCGGTTCTCCCAGGAGGTGCTGAGAACGCTCTTTGTGCCCTCAGGCAGGGTTCCCGAGCCAGGTGTTCCCTGGGGCCTTGCCACACCATTTCGGGACAGACGAACTCTCCAGGTGTTCTTCAGCTCCCCATTGGTCCCTGGGCTTTGAGCCTCTGACATCACTGCTCCTCAGGGATGTGATGTTTACCATAATGTCACATTCATACTAAGACTGTATTTTAGTTTTTTTTTAAGCCTTTATGTTTTAGCTTTTGGATAGAGACTTTTTACCACTTTAAGCAATTGTTAACCCTACAGGGAGGTCAGAGTACGGCAGCATTCGAATTGAGGAAATCCCTTTGACAACATAACATAAAATCTGTGGTTTTCAGTCCTCCTTCTGATTTTTCAATCAAAACCATTCCAAAATATCCAGATTTGGGGAAAGAGAGATTCCTGACTCCCAGAGTTGATTTCTGAGTAAGCGGTCACTTGCGGGGCTGGAAGGAGAGCCCAGGCAGTGTTGCTGTGTGGTCCTCTTGGCACGGCATGGCCCTGAGTGGTCCTATGGGTTCTTAAGCGGTTGCCAGGGTCCCAATGAAGGTACCCACGGAAGGGAGGCGGACTCTGCAGAGACCCACTGGCCACAGTTACTTTTAATCCCCGGCCGTTTGCATCCCTGTTGCCAGCCACAGGACTGGGAACCAGCAGGTGTTTATCGGTAGCCACGGCAGAATGTGCTCCCTTGTTGGGCACTAGAGACACCCAGGCGGGAGGGGTGAAATTAGAGAAACCACGGGGGACCCGATTTGCCTTCCAAACAGAAGGCCCGTTATCAAGAGATCACGCTTGTTTGTTTAAAATAAATTAGCTGATTTCTCTCCTGGGTATTTTTCATGGTAAAACATTTTAAAAGCTTTTAAAAAGAGCCGAGGTGGAGTGAGGGCTGTCGCCAACTCTGCACAATCTAAATGAAACGCCGAGGTCACACAGGAACAGCGCACGCGCTAGCCAGCATTGCTAGTTAACAGTGAGGCCGACTTCCGGGGACCGTCGCCCAAACCCACGAGCACGCGCTTAGGAAGCCTTCTGCTCCTTTGTCCTGGTGACAGGTTTGCACGGAAGCAGGAGGCAGAGGATGTGGCCTCAGTTAGCATTCGCGCATCTCCAGATCCGAGCAGAAGAGCCCCCGGAGGCCGCCCGGCCTGGCAGTGCAGCCCCCGGCCTCAGGCCTCAGCCCCCAGCCCCCTGGCTTTCCCACAGACCCCCCGCCTCCATGAAGCCAGGCTGCCCGGGGCTGTGACCATCGGACATTGACTTTTACCATTTTCCTCTTTCATTCCTGCTTGCTCTTTGAGGTCGAGCCCACCTCTTGTGCAGATGTTTGCAGCCTGTGCTGATACTAGGAGATCTTACCCTGGGACCAAGCGATCTCTCCCCTGGATCCTTCAGCTTTCGAGTGCCATGACTAGGAATCGGCTTTAATGGCCGTGTTACATTCAGTGCTTCCTCCACGAATCATTTCCTCGTTCTCTGATCAACCTTAGCCATGGATCCCCTACTTCCAGGGAACCGGAAGTGCATCTTCCCGGGAACCCGGCTGTGATTTATCCCTCACCTCCCCAGTAGCCGCCCACGTGCTGGACGCATGCTCTGCAAAATGCAAACTCCTTCAGGACAAGAGCACCGTCCCACCCACAGCAGCATCCCCAGCTCCTAGCTTGGTGACCAGCGCAGAGCTGGGGCCCGGCCAGTTTTGCCAGGTCATTGACCAGTCGTGGGTACTCAGGGGCTATTTGGCATTGGTGACAAGTTTTGAAAGAAAAAAGTAATTCTTGTTTTAAATGTCTTTTACAAACTACTAACCCAGTGACATGGCAACGCGACTTTACCGTGAGATTCTTTACGTTCTGTTGTAGAAGAGAAGAAACTACAGATTTTCTTCATAAAATTAGGTGTGTTTACACAGAATGGACTTATAAAGTATGTGTCCATTTTCAATTAAAATGTGTGTGAATTTGAGAAATAATCTAGCATGACCGAACTCTAAAGTACATATGTAATTTTACACCATAAACAGTTAACTCAAAATGAACCAATAAACTAAATATAAGACCTAAAACTACAAGACTGTTAGACGAAAACAGAGGAGTCAATCTTCATGACCTTGGATTTGACAGTGACTCCTTGGACATAATGCCAGAAGCTTGAGCAACAGAGGGAAAGGTAGATAAAGTGGACTTTGTGAACATCAGAAACTTGTGCCTGTCTATACCCACAGGACTTAAAATCAGCATACTACAGAGATACAGCCACATCAATGTTCATAGCTGCTCAATTCACCATAGCCAGACTGTGGAACCAACCTAGATGTCCTTCAATTGATGAATGGATAAAGAAACTGTATATATACACAAGGGAATATTACTCAGCCATAAAGAATGATAAAATTATGGCATTTGCAGGCAAATGGATGAAATTGGAAAATATCATGTTAAGTGAGATAAGCCAATCTCAAAATCCAAAAGATGAATGATCTCACTGATAAGCGGATGATGACACATAATGGGGGGTGGGATGGAGGGGGGCAAGAATGGAGGAAGGAGGGACTGTATAGAGGGAAAAGAGGGGTGGGAGGGGTGGGGGGAAGGAAAAAATAACAGAATGAATCAACCAACATCACCCTATGTAAATTTATGATCACACAAATGGTATGCCTTTACTCCATGTACAAACAGAAACAACATGCATCCCATTTGTTTACAATAAAAATAAATTAAAAAAAGAAAACAAAAGACTGGTGCCCGTGGGGACATTTTCAAGAGAGCAGGCGGACAGCCCACGGCGTGAGAGGAACGTGCACACGTCGCGTCTCCCGCAAGGGCCCAGCGCTCAAGTGTGGAGGGGATTCTAACAGCTCGACTGAAAACGGACCGAGACTGGAGTGGACACTTCTGCAGACGAGACACGCCGCTGCCCGGTGGGCTCCTGGGGAGCCTCTGAGCACCGCTCGTGGTGAGGGAGGAGCAGGGAACCAGCAGGAGCCCTACAACAAGCAACAGCAAGAGGAGCAGCAGGCGACCTGCGCCGGCCAGGACGCGGAGAAGGGCAGCCCTGCACTGCTGGGGCGTGAGGTGGCGCGGCCGCGTGGAAAGCTCACTAGGTCGACCCCAGGGTGCACGGCTGCCCCACGGCTGCCCCACGGCTGCCCCAGGCCTGGGAAGGCAGAGGCTCGCGGGCAGGCCCACACGCTCAGGTGGCAGCAGAGCTGTTCCCAGTCCCCGAGAGCGGAAGAGCCCAGACGCCACCAGCGGGCGACGGTGACCACACGCAGGGGCACCTGGACGCAGGGGAGCCCAGCAGCCCTGCCCACCGCCACCCAGGCAGACCTCCAGAACCTCACGCCCACAAAGGCCACCTGCTGGACGCCACAGGAAGAGCCAGCGGACTGGAGGGCAGAGGGACGGGTGGGGCGCGTTAGTGGGCACGGGCTTTCTCCTGGCTGATGAAAGGTCCCTGGACTGCGTAGGGGGCGGCCACCCAGCCGTGTGGCCACACGAATGCCACTGAGTGCGCACTCTAACACGGGTCCTTGTGTGGGGCACGCGTCTGCCCTCGGGTTAAAGCAGGTACGTGACAGAGACAAACAAATGGGCATCTCGGCAGCAGTCGCACCACCATCGGGAAACTCGCCTTCTGAGGTCCCTGCTCAGTGAAGGAGCTTGTGCAACGCGCCGGGCACCCAGCGCCACAGCCGCGGATCTGGGCAGCGCTCAGTGAAGGAGCTTGTGCAACGCGCCGGGCACCCCGCGCCACAGCCGCGGATCTGGGCAGCGCTCAGTGAAGGAGCTTGTGCAACGCGCCGGGCACCCCGCGCCACAGCCATGGATCTGGGCAGCGCTCAGTGAAGGAGCTTGTGCAACGCGCCGGGCACCCAGTGCCACAGCCGCGGATCTGGGCAGCGCTCAGTGAAGGAGCTTGTGCAACGCGCCGGGCACCCAGCGCCACAGCCGCGGATCTGGGCAGCGATGGGGGGCGGAGGTGCCCAAAGGCCTGGAACTGCAGAGAACGCCAGGCCTGGCGAGGTCTCACGGAGGCCTCCGTGGACAGGCGCTTCCTTGAAACCCGAGCTCACGCTGGCCCGGGTGGCCTGCATGTCCACGCCCTGGGCTCAGCTGCTGCCGTCCAGCCACCAGCCCCTCTGAGGGTCAGCCCCAGGTCAGCGTTTCATGTGGGTGACTCCACCAGGAAGAGCAGCCTCCTCCAAGGGGAAGTGGCCCCTCTGTGAGCTGGCAGCAAAGAATTCCCACTTCAGCAGCACGGAGCCCCTGGGGGGACAGCAGGTGCTGGCTCCTGCCAGAGGCAGGGGACCCGGTTATGAGGGTCATCGAAGCCGGGGTGAGCTAACAGGCACCGGTAGGAAGCTCTGCACTGGTGTAGAACAGTCCTGGAGTCCCGTGGCCATCCCTGTACTGCTGTCCCCTGTTCACCTGTACTGCTGAGAAGGACCACAGAGGAAACGGAAGCCCTTCCATCGTCCAGGCCCTGGGGACAGCACTGCCGGCCTCTGGGGAGTCCAGCGGGGAGTCTGTCCGACCAGCAGGGAGTCCCTTAGATCAAATTGGAACCTTAGCATCCCTACTGGTCTCAATCTGCTTATTGTTCAGAATTGCTTTTTAGAGTCATTAGAAACTGTTTCCATTTCAATAAATAGGCCCGTACAGCCTGATTTTCAATGGCTACATACTATTCTTCGTGAGTATCCCATTACTCACCGAGAAACTCCCTGTGGTAGACATTTCATTGTTTGTGATTTTGTTGTACTGTGTGTGTGTCTGGCTTTTTACCAGCCTCTGATTTCTTTCCTGAGGATAAATTCCTACTAGAATAGCTTAGAGACATCTTTAAGTCTTTCCATTTATATGATCATATTGTTTGTTTTGATTGGTTGGCTTTTCTGGAGGTGGGGGTTGGTGGGTTTTTTGTTTTGTTTGGGGTTTTTGCTTTTTTTTTTTTTGTGGACTAACATATCATTTTAACTCTCCTTGATGGTCAGAAGAAAATGTTTTACTTATAGCAGAGAAGACTTCCTTTCTTGCATCACATCACATATTGTTGAGGAGGCAGATAGCATTCTGAAAGTTGGTTGTTAGACATTTTCTCCCGTGTGTGGATATTAGAGTGCACTTGGACGGATCCAAGATAGCTGGGACGTCCCTGGCTGTGTGATCTGATGGGACTGCCGTGTACATTGGTCCACCGTTGACCAGGTGCCTGAGACTAGATGGCTTCGTAGTCTTTGCCTATCACGGTTTTAGGCAGGATTGACAGACAAGCTTCCCGTGGAGTTTAGAAGCGTGTCCAGACGAGGGTGTGGCTCAGTGTCAGAGTGCTCGCTGGGCAGTGCAGGCCCTGGGTTCCACCCCAGCATCACAAGACGGGAAACAGAGAGCGTGAGAAAAGAGTCTGTCCACCTCTGATATGGAAGGGCCCACAGGGAGAAAGGCGAAGGGCGAGCTCACGGGTTGTGGAGCTCAGTGGCCGGCGACGCTGCCCCAGCAGAGAGGTCAGCTCCAGACGCCCTGCCCGGCCAGGTCTGCAGACCCCAGGCCTTACAGAACCCAACACAGCGTCCACACAGCACCTGCACGGTCCTCCCGGGTGCTGTGGCCATCTCCAGGTCACTTAGACGACCGGACACAGGGCAGGTCCTGTGTCAACCGTCCTGACGCCACAGCATTCAGGACAATAACAAGAAAGACGCCGGTGCGCCTTTGTGCAGATGCAGCGTGTCCACCTGTGGTTCTGATCCACAGACGCTGGGCCCACAGGTGTGGACAGACAGCGGCAGGGTGGCCACCAGTTTGTGCCTCCCTGGCACAGGCAGTAGGTGAGGATGACAGTGGGTGGGTGGACGGGAGGAGAGGAGGGGGAGGTGGCGAGCAGCAGGTGTCCCGCCAGCCTGCAGGGAGCCAGTGGCTGGGGATCCGCGTGGGTTGCGTGGGGTGTGAAGGGGACAGAGGAGCCCACGCCCTCCCTGCACTGCTCTGACCAGAATCGTGCAGGCAGGAAGGACGGTCCCCGGGGAACGCGGGAGACACCGCTGGCCGTCCCGCCAGGAGCCGGGCTGGCCTGAAACACAGCTCTCACCTCCTGCCCAGCCCGTCCCATCATACGCTCCCAGGCGCCTCGTGCACACGGTGGCCTGTCCTCCACCTGGAGTTCCTGTCCTCACTATGCCTCTTCCCAAAGCAGAGGCCGGGATTCTCTTCACCACAACCCGGATGCCTTCCCATCCGTTCGTAGATGTCCCAAAACTCACTGCGAGGTCTGCACGTGAGACGTCCCCAAACCGTCACCGCGAGGTCTGCACGTGAGACGTCCCAAAACCGTCACCGCGAGGTCTGGACGTGAGACGTCCCAAAACCGTCACCGCGAGGTCTGGACGTGAGACGTCCCAAAACCGTCACCGCGAGGTCTGCACGTGAGACGTCCCAAAACCGTCACCGCGAGGTCTGGACGTGAGACGTCCCAAAACCTCACCGCGAGGTCTGGACGTGAGACGTCCCAAAACCGTCACCGCTAGGTCTGCACGTGAGACGTCCCAAAACCGTCACCCGCGAGGTCTGGACGTGAGACGTCCCAAAACCGTCACCGCTAGGTCTGGACGTGAGACGTCCCAAAACCGTCACCGCTAGGTCTGGACGTGAGACATCCCAAAACCGTCACCACGAGGTCTGGACGTGAGACGTCCCAAAACCGTCACCGTGGGGTCTGGACGTGAGACGTTGCCCCAGAGCCACGTGTTGGACGATGCAGGAGTGCTCAGAGGTCAGGGAGGGACCAGAGAGTGGCCGCCTCCTCAGGGTTGAGCCACTGAGGCTTCAGGTTCCAGTGGCCTCCTGGTGCTAACCGTGGGCAGGCGTTCCACGGCTGGAGGAAGACGGTGCCTGCCGCTAGCCCTTGGGGATGCTGTGCCTTGTCCCTGGCTCCTCTCTGCTTCCTGGCTGCCATCTTTCCTGCGCCGCAACCTTCGCCGAACGCTCTGCCTCATCTGAGGCCCATAGCAGAGAGGTGGCCACCATGCACTGGACTTCTGACGCTGTGAGCTCAAAACTGAGCCTTTCCTCCGCAGTCAGTGCTTGCCAGGACTTTCAGTCACAGTGGTGAAAAGCTAACACAGTCCTTGGCGGACCGCGTGCCCCCACACCACGCTCGGCGCCTTGATGAGAAGCTCCTTGTGCAACCTCCACACGTCTGTAGCCAAGCGTGCCGCGTGCCAGTGGCGGCGAAGGACTAGCAAAGAAGGAGGAAGTGGACAGAGGCCGGGAGAACACGCCTTTCGGCTGAGACCTGAGGAGTCTCACAGAGTAAAGGGCACCAGCAGCGACAGGGGCGGGAAGATCTGTGGATTCAAGGAGCATCCCAGTCCGGGTGTTTGCGGGAAAGAGAGCTGTACCATACTGTATGTGACGGAAGCCAGACAGGGAGGCCCACGTGGGACGATGCCCACTGTGTGAAACAGCGTAACAGGCAAGTCCGTGCCCTGGGAGCCTGGGCGTGATGGCTGGTGCCACAGGTTCCTTCAGGGTGATGGAGGCGCTCTCAGATGCTCGGGTCAGCAGACACGCAAACTCCACCAGTGAACGAGAAACCACTGAATTTTACCCTGAGAGCCTGTGAATCGTCGTGCTTCGCGAATTATATATATTTCAACAAGTCTTCCATGAAAATAGAAAAAGGCCGAAACGCTGAGACCGAAGCTCACTCTCCCGGGACGGAGGAATCCGCCTGGTGCAGCCGGGCGGGGCCAGAGCCCGGGTGTGCACGGTTCCTCCGCAGCGATCTTCCCTCTCCTGCCAGCTCCGTCGCCAGAGCCACAGGTACCGCAGAGTCACAAGGAGCTCGGGGCTGCCCTGGAAGAGTTTTACAACAAGTGGACACTTACAACCCAAGCGCCTCCGTCTCATGCAGCCTCGCCCTCTGGCTGGCAGGGCTGCACAGGCACACCCCACACGAGCCACCTGCTCTCCGCCGTCCCGTGAGAATGCCACCCGTAGCTCTGGGGTGTGGCCTGTACAGCGGCCGTGCCCCTGCAGAAGAGGCCTCGCCTGCGCCCACCCTGTCCCTCCTGCTCCACCGGATGCCCTGGCCCTTCCCAGGAGGCCGACTGGCAGGTGTGAGCTGGAGGGTCACAGTGGGGCTGAGCAGGGTGGGTCCGTCCCAGCTGTCGCCACCCCTGGAAGATCGGCAGGGGCCTGCAGGGAGGCTGTCCTGGTCCCGGGCCTGCATGTCCCCAGTGAGGGAGGACCCGGAGGCCCAGGTAACCGCAGGCCCCTGCAGGTCCATCTCAGGCCTGTGTCCTGCGCGGGACGGCGGCAGCTCTATCCAGTCCCCCGTTCCTTCTATTCTGTCCACTCACCCGCTGCCCAGCTCCAGTGCCCACGTCGGCATGGGTGGCTTCAGCTGAGGCCTTTCCAGAGGGTTGGGCTTCCCGGGAGCCGGGCTCCTGCCCTTCCCCACGCCTCCCGCTCGGCCTGCAGAGTCTGGGCCCCACCACGGCTGACCGGCCTCCCTGTACCAGGCTGCGCACCGTGCCACCTCCCCAGGAGGCCTGGTCACCCGCACTGCCCTGACCGAACCCTCCCACCAGCCCCTCTGCTTCTCCTGCGCTTCCCGCCCCCGCCGTTGCCCCCACATCTCACCCCTGGTCCTCTGAGCGGTGACTGCTCCGCCTGCCACAGCACCGCCTCCCGCCAGATAGACTGTCTCTTTGAAATCATCCAGTGGACAGGAGGGGAAACTGAGTCTCCACAGCCACCAAGAGCCACCCAGCTGGGACCTGACCCCGGGCCGCGGACACCAACGTCCATGCGTGCACCTCCCTCGGGGTCAGCCCGCGCCTCCCGCTAGACGCTAGAGAGTGGCCATCCTGCTGTGACCGACGTTCTCTTTAGATTTAACCTTAGTCCCCAAAAAAGGGCATCTCCTCTCTCCATTTTGCCTGCCAGCACATAAAGCAGAAGAGATTCACAGTGACTAAGAAGACCAAGAATAAGAACAATATTTTAAAATGTTATGCAACCCCAGCCTGATGCTCTGAGAATTCCTGTCAGATAACTTAGCACCTTGTCTAGGAGCAAAGTCTAAAGTCGTGATTCTTGGAGCCTCTTCTCCCTAATGAAAATACCTAATTATTGTATCTCTGTTCCCACACAAATAAGTTTCTCTACTGAGTCTCCGTGGCGTACTGTGGTTGCAAATCTTCTCAGGGAACGAGGGTTTTACAGAGGATCTTGTGGGTGGGGGGAGTGGGAGTGTTGCAAAGAGAAAAGTCTCAAAAGCTAAAAAAATAATTGTGTAGAAAAAGATAACTTCAGGAAAATCACATTCCCATAGCAGGAGATTTGATTCTCCACCGTGGTTCGTGGATCCGATGACCAAAACTTGATACTTACCACAGCTGTGTTGAGCTCACCATTTGGAAACAAAAGATAGAAGCTCTGGGTATCTTTAGGAATGAGTGTAAGAGCAGCAAAGACCACCGGAGCCGACTGTGGTGCTGAGGGACCCTCGGAGCCCCTGGCACTGCAGAGCACGTGGAATTCTAATTCTGCCCCAGGACGAAAGTGCCTTTGGAAACTACTAGAACTAGTGAGTGAAAGCAGCAGTTTATGGAAGACAAAATCAGTCACAGGGGTCACTGCTTCAGTGTGCCAGCCTCGAAAGCATCTGAAAATGACATTTTAAAACAGCGCATTCAAAATGACATCCAGGAAGTTTACCTCGGGAGACTGTTTCTTCTTGCAGTCCTGGGGTTGAACCCAGGGGTGGCTCTACCACTGAGCCACATCCCAACCTTTCCATGCTTTTATTTTGAGACAGGGTCTCACTAAGTTGGCCAGGCTGGCCTCAAACTTGCAATCCTCCTGTCTCAGCCTCCCATGCCTCTGGGAATATAGGTGTGCACCACACCTGGCCTTAGTAAGACATTGAGCAAAAGATGTCAAGTGTCTTACATTCGAAACCTACAAAACACTACTGGGACATTTAAATAAGACATAAACAAACAGACATACCATGTTCATGGATTACAAGACTCATGATTAAGATGACAGGTTCCCCACAGTGACCTAGAGAGCCAACGTAACCCCAATCAAAATGCCAGCAGGCTTTTTAATAGAACTGACAGGTATTATAAAATGTATGTGAAAATTAAAAAGACATTACAATATCCAAACAATGTTAGAAGAGAAAAACAAAGCTGGAGACGTTAAAACTACCTAATTTAAACTGGGAGAGGAGGCATTTGCAAGTAGTCAGGGATTCAGGAGGCTGAAGGAGGAAGATCACAAGTGCAAGCCAACCTCAGCACGTTAGTGAAACCTGTCTCAAAGTAAAAATAAAAAAGGACTGTGACGTGGCTCAGTGGTTGAGTTTCCTGGATTCAATTCCAGTACCTAAAAATAAAAAAATAAAAACAATCTAATTTTGGAGATGGAGTATAACTCCAGCAAGTGTGAGAGCTTATGCCTAGCCTGGCAAGGCCCTGGGTTCAAATCCCAACAGCAAACAAACAAAAGCCACCTAACTTCAACACTTACTAGAGAGCCACAGTCATCAAGATAGTCTGTGGTTGGCCTAAGCGAGACCCCAGAGGAACAGGACTGAGCCTACAAGTAGATCCACACTCTACAGTTGGTCTCAACAAAGACACAGTTGGTAGAGTGGAGAAAGAAGAGCCCACACGTTAGGCTAACACAGCAGAACAGGAATGCAAGCTGTCCTCGCAGCAGCCCTGGATGGACAGGTGGACATGCGGTGCTGGGGGTCAAGCCGAGGGCCTCCCACACGCGAGGCGATGCCCTACCACGGACCTACACCCCAGCCCTTTTGGTATTTTTAACATTTTGTGCACAGAGGCATCACAGAAAAGAAGTGGCAAACCCCCGAGGATGGGTGTGATCTAGAGTTTTGTGCCCCTTAATGGAGGGAGGCACATCCCGGAGCAGAGACTGGCAGCCCTGGGGAGGAGGAGGGGGCCATCCCTCGTCCTGGCTCAGGAAGGGGTGGAATTCCTGCCCTTCTTTTAGACAGAAAGGGGAGGACAGGGCATTGGGTTCCCGTGTGCGGGCTCTCAGTGGCCTTCTGCTCCCAATGACTGATACGCCAAGTGGCCGATTCTGATCCCCTTCAGAACCCAGCCTCACTGGGGACAGATGTCCAACTGGCAGCTAAGGACGTGATAATTGAGCGACTGAATATCGAGTGATTTCAAGGACTCGTTTTCCTGCTTGTTTCTGTGGTTTTGGTTGAGGCCGTGGTATTGCGGCTGCCTTAAGTCTTTTAGAAATGATGTCCAATCAAAGGACATGGTGTCAGAATCAGCTTCAACACAAGAAAGGAGGAGCGTAAAGGGGGATGAGACGCAGATGAAGAAAGTTGTGCTCGTAGATGCGGAAGGACGCGTCCGCTTCGGTGCCTCGGCTAGAACCTGAACCCCTGCACTGGGCGCATCCTGTGGAGTGGGCTTACTAGATCACAGTTAACAGCGACTTCAAGGAAACCCAGCAAAGAACCAGAAAACAGAACTGATTTCATGTGTACAGGAAGGGTGTAGTGTTCATGGTGTTGGAATGAGACAGATGCCTGTCATTACCAGCTGGGTGCCCTTGGTTGAGTTGCTCAGCTTCTCTGAGCACAGAGGAGACCAGCTACCTCTCCCTCTTTGTGAGAAATAACGGAGATCTTGCTAAAGTATTGTGTGCAGTGCCTTCAACAAAATAAGAACCACTTAAGAACTCAAGTAGGGATCGTGATACCACTGAGGTGCTTACTCTAGGTCCAGGACATGGACACAGTGCGTTAGGAGAGGGTGTTGGGAAGGACCTAAGAGCACAGCAGCCTGCCTGGAGGAGTGAGCGGAGGCTGGGCGGGACTCCCGGCTGGGGGGCTTAGGGTGCACATTTCGATAGCCCAGCTCCTAGTTAGAGCCAGCGGGGACGTGGTGCGATGGCAGGTCAGAGGCAGCCCAGGTGGACCCTGAGCAGGGATCCAGGAGACACGGGGCCCCAGAACCCCCGGCCCCGCCTTCCGGGTCATCACACCTCACTAGGCTCAGAGGCCTGGAGCCGCCGGCCCTCACCCTCCGCCTGGTGCGCAGCCGCCAGGGCAGCCCCAGTGTGGCTGAGCATCCACAGGCCTGCGTTTAAGGAGTGGACAAGCAGGCCTTCTGGTCCAGGGCAGTGTGTCTGCTGCCCAGAGGGAGGGCTGCGTGGGGACCCAGCTGTGCTCAGCGCTGACCTTCCCCACCTTCAGGTCCAGGCGCTCCCCATAGAGCAGGTGAGCAGGACGACCCCCGGCGGTCGAGTTCTCTCTGGTGGCCCGGCTTGGGGACTCAGGCAGGACGTGTCTGAGCGTCCACACGGGCTTCTTTTCCTCCTCCAGGGCCTTTCCTGGAAACCAGCTAAAGGGACCAGTCTCCTCTTTCTTACTGACCAGGCTAGAGGTGGCCACTCCAGTCTTGGTCAGCCTTCGTCACATCTGCAAGCCTGTCACAGAGGATGACTCCTGGTGAACTGCAAAGCGCTGCATGGTAGCCGTGGTTCCCACATTTAAGTCAGTGAATTCATTTCTGAATGCAGTCCATCCCTGCAGAGAAGTCAGGTGCCCCAGGGCTGGTGACCACCTCTCACTGTGATGCAGGTGAGGGTCTGTCCCAAGACCCTCCTGATGGCAGCCCAGCCAGGCTTCACCTGTGTGTGGGGGAACATCAGAGGAACATTCCAGAAAGGAGGCATAGTCTAGGGAGGCAAGATAGAAACGGGTTCTGGTGGAGATGGCCTCCTTCACCAGCTCCGGCGAGTTGGATTTGCTGCTGACAGTG
This sequence comes from Sciurus carolinensis, assembly GCF_902686445.1. NCBI lineage: Eukaryota > Metazoa > Chordata > Mammalia > Rodentia > Sciuridae > Sciurus > Sciurus carolinensis. Next base: position 2,303,217 of record NC_062227.1, read on the forward strand.
ATGGACAGGTCTAGAGTGCAGCCCACACCTGAAAAGATGCTCTCCATTCCATGAAGTCCAGGCAGGAGGGGAGTAAGCCAGGGCGCCCTCCAGGAGGTGAGCCAGGGCACCTTCCAGGAGGTGAGCCAGGGCGCCCTC